>NC_092037.1:45704046-46004046 GCF_003086295.3 Arachis hypogaea | reverse complement strand
CACCGCTGTTTCAAATACCTCAAGGAGCTACTTACAGGCAATCACCGACCCGATGACAATCCAAGCACTCCAGACTACACTTCTTTCACCAGCACAGGGAGCCACGATGGTCCCGACTATGGAGACACTGCCACTAGCCCACCATTGTTCCTGACCGATGGCACCGAGGACGGTGCAAAGCCTTAAGTGTGGAGAGGTCGGTTAGTACCTAACTTCCGGAGGTAATTTCTCTTCCCTAGCACTAATAAATTAGGATATTTTAGTTAGATTTTCTTTCTTTTATAGAATAGGATAAATTGCATAGTAATAGGTTAGTTGCATGCATGTTCTACTTGATTGAAAAGACAATAAGTTTCTTCTAAGACTCTATCTTTGGAACAAAATTTCACTAATTTTAATTAAATTTTTTTTATGATAAATCTGCTTGAAGTTGTATTTGGAACATGATGTTTGAGCTAAAGAACACACAACCTTTGAAGATTTGAGCCTTTATGCATGGTTACATTATTTAACCATAATTATTTTATTCTTGTGTGTTTACTTCTCTATGATTGTAATCTAAATTTTGTTTCATCCTATATGTCCAATATTTATTATGTTTGTATGCTTGCATATGATTGAGGCCATTATTTATTTAAACTCACTTATCCAAATTAAGCCTACCCTTTTCATTTACCTTTGTTAACCACTTTGAGCCTTTAAATCCCATTTGTTTTATATTTTAGCACATTACTAGCCTTAAGCGGAAAAACAATTGTATATCCCAAATTGAATCTTTGGTTAGCTTAAGATAGAATTGTGTATGCTAGTTAAGTATGGGAAATTGTGGGAACAAAAGTTATTAAGGGAATGTGTCATGATAATACAATGGGAATTTGGATACCTACTCATGTGAAACTATAAGAATTAAAAATCTATGTGCATTGATAAGCTATGTTTATTTTTATGTCTATATTAAAATAAAAAAAATCAATAAATAAATAAGGGGACAAAATTACCCCAATGCTGAATTAAGAATTCAAAGATCAATGCACATATGATAAAATTAAAAAAAATTGATACATGAGTATGGAATGTAAAAGGGAATTCTGGGTAGCTAGGTATGAATTCTAAGGTTATATAAAATATATTGGTTGGGTTAAAGCTTGGGTTAATTAAAGATTTAATTTATAAGCTCACTTAACCATATATGTATCCCTACCCTTACCTTGGCCCATTACAACCTTGAAAAGACCTCATGATGTTTGCATCGGTATAATAACTATTGTTGATTGGTTAGGAGAAGAACAAAAGTTAGAAAGCATGATTAGAGAAGGATAGAGTGATTACCCTATACACTAGAGAGATTAGAGCATATATACATCATCAGTAAGGGTTAAATGCTTGAATTTCCATGTTCCCTGCTTGCATGAGCTATCTTCTTGCACTTTTATCTGTCTTACTGTATAATGGTAGAATTAGTGGAATTTGATTTGTAATTGTTTTGAAGAGCTTATTTACTTTTGATCAAGTGGGCAAGAATCATATAGTTGCATTCATATATATAGGTTGCATTGCATTGCATGAGTTTCTACATGTTCATACTTATTTATCTTATCTCCTTCAGTTAAGCATGAGGACATGCTAATGTTTAAGTGTGGGGAGGTTGATAAACCACTATTTTATGGTTTATATTGTGTTCAATTGTGTGGTTTTATCATGATCCTTACCCACTTATTCATTAATTTAGCATGCATTTATATTTCCTTCCTGAAATTATTACATGATTGAAAACTGCTTCCTAGAGACTTTTAATTATGCATTTTTATTCTCCTTTATTCCATTCGATGCCGTAATCTGTGTGTTAAGTGTTTTAGGCTTTATAGGGCACGAAGGAGTTGGAGATTGGAAAGGAAGCTAGCAAAAATAGAAGGAACACGAGAAATTGAGGAGATAACCAGCGAGAAGTGACGCGGCCGCATGGCTCACGCGTTCATGCGAAAGAGGAGAAATCACAGTGACGCAACCGCATTGCTCACGTGACCGCGCAGATTGGAAAAGCACAAGTGACACGAAAGCGTGAATGACGCGAACGCGTGGCAGGGAAAAACGCGAATGACGCGTCCACATGGGTGACGCGATCGCGTGATGTGCGCGATCTGCACAATCTGCAGAATTCGCTGGGGGCCATTTGGACCCTATTTTGACCCAGTTTTCGGCCCAGAACAGCAGACTAGAGCCAGAGAACATGCAGAAACCAGAACAACAATTCATTCTACACAGTTTTAGTTTTAGATCTAGTTTTTACTCCTCCTCTAGGTTTTTCTCTCTACACATTCATAGTCCTTAGGATTTTATTTTCCTACCACTTTTTGCATTGGGATACTGAGAAGAGTTATTACCTCATCAAGACTTCGTCATTCCAGTTCATTTTCTTTACTTGGCTTTACTCTTCCATGTCCTTTGCTTTGCTTAATTTTACCATTGGAATATTTTTAGGATTATTTAATATAAGGATTACTTTTATTTTTAATTGATTATTTTGATTTTTATTTACAATGTCTTTCTTCAATTCCCTTTCATATGTTATGAATTTTACATTCACAATGAGCGAGTAGTTCCCTAACTTGATGGGGAGTTGATTGAAAGGAACCCTTGAGTTGGAAGGCTTAAAAGAAAGATTGTAATTGGGTTTATTGTTGGATTGCCCTCTAGTCACTAATACCAATCCCTTTTAATTAAGTGGGTTGCAACTTGTGAACGGACGTAGCATTCCAACCTGTTTGACTTTCCCTTACCTAGTAAGAGATAACTAAACAGGATAACCTTTAATTATCAATTAATCTAGAGAGTAATTCAACAATAATGGGGCTTCCAACTAATCAACTCCCAGTCAAGGCTTTTATTCACATTATTCAAATTCTCCAATTTAATTTCCTATTTACTCAACTCAAACCTTTTTGAAAACATCTGATTAATAAAATAGCACACTTTTCTGCAACTCATTGGGAGACGACCTGGGATTCATACTCCAGTATTTTAATTTCAAATTTCTGTGACACCTTTCTAAATTGATAAGTGGATTTCTGGCGAGTTAAGAACTATACTTGCAACGTATATATTTTAATAATTTTTAATTCGCCAATTTCTGCTCGCATCAGGCGCCATTGAGATCACAATTTCGTGCAACATATTTTTGGCGGTGTTGCTGGGGATTGTACGAGTTTGGACAACTGACGGTTCATCTTGTTGCTCAGATTAGGTAATTTTCTTTTCAAAAAGTTTTCAAAAACCTTTCAGAAAAATTTTCTTCTTTTTCGTTTTTCTAAAAATAATTTTCAAAAAATCCTAAAAAAATTTAATAAAATCATAAAATCAAAAATATTTTGTGTTTCTTGTTTGAGTCTAGCATCAATTTTTAAGTTTGATGTCAATTGCATGTTTTAATTTTTTCTCAAAAATTTTTTTCGAAAATTCATTGATTGCATTCTTCATGATCTTCAAGTTGTTCTTGACAAGTCTTCTTGTTTGATCTTCATATTTTCTTGTTTTGTGTCTTTTGTTGTTTTTCATATGTATTTTTGCATTCATAGTGTCTAAACATGAAAAATCTCTAAGTTTGGTGTCTTGCATGTTTTTCTTTTCTTGACAATTTTTCAAAAGTAAGTTCTTGATGTTCATCATAATCTTCAAAGTGTTCTTGGTGTTCATCTTGACATTCATAGTGTTGTTGCATGCATCATGTGTTTTGATTCATAATTTTTATATTTTGAGTCATTTAGTTATTTTTCTTACTCCTCATTAAATTCAAAAAAATATCTTTTCCTTATTTTACTCATAAATCTTGAAATCTTTGTGTTGACTTAGTCAAAAAATTTTAAAATAAGTTGTTTCTTGTTAGTCAAGTCAAGATTTCAATTTTAAAAATCTTATCTTTTCAAAACTTTTTCAAAACTCAAATCTTTTCACTTTTCTTTTATATTTTCGAAATTTTTTTAAAAATTGATTTTCAAAATCTTTTTCTTGTCTTTACTTCATAATTTTCGAAAACTTTACTAACAATTAATGTGATTGATTCAAAAATTTGAAGTTTGTTACTTTCTTGTTAAGAAAGGTTCAATCTTTAAATTCTAGAATCATATCTTTTAGTTTCTTGTTAGTCAAATAATCAATTTTAATTTTAAAAATCAAATCTTTTTAATTTCCTTTTCAAATCTTTTTGAAAATAAATTTTCAATCAAATCTTTTCCAATCATATCTTTTTTTTTAAATCATATCTTTTTCAAAATCAATTTCAAAATCTTTTCTAACTTCCTATCTTTTCAAAATTGATTTTCAAATCTTTTTCAACTAACTAATTAACTTTTTGTTTGTTTCTTATCTTTTTCAAAACCACCTAACTACTTTTCTCTCTCTAATTTTCGAAAATCACCTTCCTCTTTTTCAAAATTCTTTTAATTAACTAATTGTTTCAAATTTTAATATTAATTTATTTCTACTCTTAATTTTCGAAAATCTCTAACCATTTTCAAAAACAATTTTCGAAAACTCTCTCTCTCATCTCCTTCTATTTATTTATTTATCTACTAACACTTCTCTTCTATTCATAATTCGAACCCTCTTCTCTTCTCTCTCTGTGTTCGAATTTTTCTTCTTCTACTCACATAATGGAATCTCTATAATGTGACATAGAGGATTCCTCTTCTTTTCTGTTCTTTTCTTTTTCATATGAGCAGGAGCAAGGACAAGGACATTCTTGTTGAAGCAGATCCTGAACCTGAAAAGGACTCTGAAGAAGAAGAAGCTAAGAGAAGCTAAAGCACAACAATTCAGAGAAAACCTTATAGAGAATCTCAAAAAAGAATGAGACATAGCCGAACCTAACAACAATGCAAGGAAGATGTTTGGTGACTTTACTGCACCAAATTCCAACTTCCATGGAAGAAGCATCTCAATCCCTGCCATTGGAGCAAACAATTTTGAGCTAAAGCCTCAATTAGTTTCTCTGATGTAACAGAATTACAAGTTTTATGGACTTCCATCAGAAGATCCTTTTTAGTTCTTAACTGAATTATTGCAGATCTATGATACTGTTAAGACCAATGGGGTTGATCCGAGGTCTACAGGTTTATGCTTTTCCCTTTTTCTATAAGAGACAGAGCTAGAGTATGGTTGGACTCTCAACCTAAAGATAGCCTGAACTCTTGGGATAAGCTTGCCACGACTTTCTTAGCCAAGTTCTTTCCTCCTCAAAAGCTGAGTAAGCTTAGAATGGATGTTCAAACCTTTAGACAGAAAGAAGGTGAATCCCTCTATGAAGCTTGGGAGAGATACAAGCAACTGACCAAAAAGTATCCTTCTGACATGCTTTCAGAATGGACCATCCTGGATATATTCTATGATGGTCTGTCTGAATTGTCGAAGATGTTATTGGACCATTCTGCAGGTGAATCTATTCACCTGAAGAAAACGCCTGCAGAAGCTCAAGAACTCATTGACATGGTTGTAAATAACCAGTTCATGTACACTTCTGAAAGGAATCCTGTGAATAATGAGACGCCTCAAAGGAAGGAAGTTCTTGAAATTGATGCTCTGAATGCCATATTGGCTCAGAACAAAATGTTGACTCAACAAGTCAATATGATTTTTCAGAGTCTGAATGGATTGCAAAATGCATCCAACAGTACTAAAGAAGCATCTTCTGAAGAAGAAGCTTATGATCCTGAGAACCCTGCAATGGCAGAGGTGAATTACATGGGTGAAGCCTATGGAAACACCTATAATCCCTTATGGAGAAATCATCCAAATTTCTCATAGAAGGATCAACAAAAGCCTCAACAAGGCTTTAATAATGGTGGAAGAAACAGGTTTAGCAATAGCAAGCCTTTTCCATCATCTTCTCAGCAACAGACAGAGAATTCTGAGCAGAGCTCCTCTAGCTTAGCAAACATAGTCTCTGATCTATCTAAGACCACTCTAAGTTTTATGAATGAAACAAGGTCCTCCATTAGGAATTTGGAGGCACAAGTGGGCCAGCTGAGTAAAAGAGTCACTGAAACTCCTCCTAGTACTCTCCTAAGCAATACAGAAGAGAATCCAAAAAGAGAGTGCAAGGCCATAACCTTGCTTGGTGTGGTCGAACCTAGAGAGGAGGAGGAGGACATGAATCCCAATGAGGAAAACCTCTTGGGACGTCCTCTGGACAAAAAGGAGTTCTCAATTGAGGAACCTAAGGAATCTGAGGCTCATCTAGAGACCATAGAGATTCCATTGAGCCTCCTTTTACCATTCTTGAGCTCTGATGACTATTCATCCTCTAAAGAAGATGAAGACATTGTTGAAGGGCAAGTTGCCCAGTATTTAGGAGTAATCATGAAGCTGAATGCCAAGCTATTTGGTAATGAGACTTGGGAGGATGAACCTCCATTGCTCATTAATGAACTGAATACCTGGGTTCAGCATACTTTACCTCAAAAGAAATAGGATCCTGGTAAATTCCTAATTCCCTGTACCATAGGCACCATGACCTTTGAGAAGGCTCTGTGTGACCTGGGGTCAGGCATAAACTTAATGCCACTCTCTGTAATGGAGAAACTAAGAATCTTTGAGGTACATACTGCCAAATTTTCATTAGAGATGGCAGATAATTCCATGAAAAGGCTTATGGATAGGTAGAGGACGTGCTAGTAAAGGTCAAAGGCCTTTACATCCCTGCTGATTTCATAATCCTAGACACTGGGAAGGATGAGGACGAATCCATCATCCTTGGAAGACCCTTCATAGTCACAGCAAAAGCTGTGATTGATGTGGATAGCAGAGAGTTGAACCTTCAATTGAATGAGGATTACTTTATCTTTAAAACTCAAGGATCTCCCTCTGTAACCATGGAGAGGAAGCAAGAAAAGCTTCTCTCAATGCAGAGTCAAACAAAGCCCCCACGGTCAAACTCTAAGTTTGGTGTTGGGAGGCCACAACCAAACTCTAAGTTTGGTGTTGAACCCCCACATCCAAACTCTAAGTTTGGTGTTGGGAGGTCCCAACAATGCTCTGAATATCTGTGAGGCTCCATGAGAGCCCACTGTCAAGCTATTGACATTAAAGAAGCACTTATTAGGAGGCAACCCAATTTTTATTTATCTATGTTATTTCATGTTATTTTCCTTTTTTTAGGTTGATGATCATGTGGTCTTACAAAAACAATTGTAAAAATTCAAGAAAAATAAAAAATAGCATTAAAAATAGCACACCCTGGAAGAGGAACTTACTGGGGTTTAAACCCCTGTAAGGGTAGCAGAATGGGCGTTTAACGCCTAGTCTAGCACCATTCTGGGCGTTAAACGCCCGAAACAAGAACCAAACTGGCGTTAAATGCCAGAAAGAAGCAACAATCTGGTGTTAAACGCCAGAAACACGTTGCAGCCTAGCATTCAATGCCAAGAAAGAAATAAAAGCTAGCGTTTAACGCCAGAAACAAGCAGCAATCTAGCGTTAAATGCCATGATTGCACCGTAAGGGAGTTTTGCATGCCTAAAAGGAGCAGGGATGATAAATCCTTGACCCCTCAGGATCTGTGGACCCCACAGGATCCCCACTTACCCTACCCCCCTCTCTCTCTCTCTCTCTCACTCACCAATCAAATCATATCATCTTCCCTATATTCTCTTCACCAATCACCTCCATATCTCTTCCCCAAAAATCCCACCTACCTCACTTCAAAATTCAAACACTTTTCCCTCCCAAACCCAACCCTAATGACCAAAACCCAACCCTCCCCTCACCCCTATATAAACCCCTCACTACTCCTTCATATTCACACAACACAAACACCTTTCCCCCCCTCTTGGCCAAACCACCTATCTCCTTCTATCTCCTCTATTTTCTTCTTCTTCGCCTTCTTTCTTTCTTCCACGAGCAAACCTTTTAAGTTTGGTGTGGTAAAAGCATTGCTTTTTGTTTTTCCATAACCATTTATGGCACTTAAGACTGGAGAAACCTCTAAAAAGAGGAAAAGAAAGGCAAAAGCTTCCACCTCTGAGGCATGGAAGATGGAGAGATTCATCTCAAAGTCCATCAAGACCACTTCTATGAAGTTGTGGCCAAGAAGAAGGTGATCCCTGAGGTCCCTTTCATGCTCAAGAAAAATGAGTATCCAGAGATCCGACATGAGATCTGAAGAAGAGGTTGGGAAGTTCTTACCAACCCTATTCAACAAGTTGGAATCTTAATGGTTCAAGAGTTCTATGCCAATGCATGGATCACTAGGAACCATGATCAAAGTATGAACTCGAATCCCAAGAACTGGCTTACAATGGTTCGGGAAAAATACTTAGATTTCAGTCCGGAAAATGTAAGGTTGGCATTCCACTTGCCAATTATGCAAGAAAACGCACGCCCCTACACTAGAAGGGTCAAATTTGATCAAAGGTTTGACCAAGTCCTCATGGACATATGTGTGGAAGGAGCTCAATGGAAAAGAGACTCAAGAGGTAATCCGGTTCAATTGAGAAGACCGGACCTTAAGCCTGTGGCTAGAGGATGGTTGGAGTTCATCCAACGCTCCATCATTCCTACTAGCAACCGATCTGAAGTGACTGTAGATCGGGCCATCATGATCCATAGTATCATGATTGGGGAGGAAGTAGAAGTTCATGAGATCATACCTCTAGAACCCTACAAGGTGGCTGACAATCCTCCACCTTGGCAAGGTTAGCCTTTCCTCATCTCATTTGTCATCTCTGCAATTTAGCTGGGATTGACATAGACGAAGACATCCTCATTGAAGAGGACAAGTCCATCACCAAGAAAATAATGGAGCAAACAAGAGAGCCCATTCATGGCCCTCAACAAGAGCATGAGGAAGATCCTCATCAAGAAATCCCTGAGATGCCTCAAGGGATGTAATTTTCTCCACACAACTATTGGGAACAACTCAACACCTTCTTGGAAGACTTGAGTTACAACATGAACCAACTAAGGGTGGAGTACCAAGAGCACTCCATCATTCTCCATGAGATTAGAGAAGATCAAAGAGCTATGAATGAGGAGCAACAAAGGCAAGGAAGAGACATAGAGGAGCTTAGGCATTCCATTGGTTCTTTGTAAAACCCGGTTAATTAACGGCTAATTAGCCTATAAATGAGAATTTATTCTAGAAAGCCCAAAATGTGATTTTTATGGCTAAATATGATAGAGGAGACTGAGACGAGAATTTCGGTACCAATTTTATAGAAATCGGACCAAGATTGGACCGAACGGGCCAAACCGGGCCAACCGGACCCAAAGTGGGCCCTTGGCCCAACATAACTAAAGCAAAACCCTAGTTTTCAGCACTCTCTCTCCTCATTAGCCACACACACACGCTGAAAAAAAAAGAGGAAATGGGGGAAAAACACTCTCTCAACCCTCTATCTCTCACTTGATCTTCAAACCACCATAACTTTTGATCTAGAGCTCCGATTGCTGCTCCGTTTACGGCCACGCGTTCACCGTGGAGAGCTCTACAAAACCCATACAATCAATCTTGAGGTAAGCCACGTGTTTCTGTTCGAAATTCCAGCTCTTAGTTTCGAGTTTCATGGGTGAAATGTTGAGATTTTGGGTTCTTTGATGTTATAGGACCCAACTCTCTTGAAGGAGAAGGTTAATCTTGTCTCCTTGGACCTTGGGTGTGGTAAGATTCTCAACCCTAGTGTAATTTTGTTGTTTCATGATGTTTGGGTTTTGAGATGTTGTGTATGGGTATGATGATTGTGGCTTAGGTTGTGTATATGTGAATATTGGAGCTTGATTGGTGATTTTGAAAAGCTTGAAAAAGGGATTTGGTGGTGAAAAATCTGTTCTTGGAGGTGTTGAGGCCTTGAGAGCTTGTGGATACGTGATTTGGAAGTGCTCCGGTGGAGCTTGGGAAAATCGGCTAAGGTATGGTTTCGGTTTCCCGTATCTAATATGTAATGTGGTAGGAAATACTTAGGCTAGAGGCCCTAAGATAGGCATTGAATGGTTGGTGTTATTGAATTGTTGATATATATGATGTGGTCATATATGTGATGATGATTAATGATGCCTTGGTGGTATGATGTATGAGAAGTATGCATGTTGTGATATATGCTTGATGATTGGTTATGGTTGAATTGTGGGTTGAACCATGTTTATGGTGAGTATGATGTTGATTGTGTACAATAATGATTTATTGGGATTGGTGTTGTTGGAATTGGCATGAGGAAGAGTATATGATATGTCAATATGTTTGAGTTTGAGCCACTTGGGTGAAGTGGGTTAAAATGATGAGATAGTGATTTTGTAATTTGTGGTAAAGTGTCAATGTGTGAGTTGAGGAGGCTTGATGTTGAAATTGATGTATTTTGATTGATTTCAAAGAAAAGGGATGAAAATGGCATGTTTTGATTGATTTTTGAAAAGAGTTGGAAATGGCTTGTTTGAAAATGGCTCTTTGTGATTTTTATGAAAAATATGGTTTTTGGGCATACTTTAATGGGACATAACTTGGACTACGGATCTCTGTTTTGTGCCAAATCTGTTTAGAAATGAAATTGGATCCGGGATGTCCATGCCGTTCGAAGAACGGGTGAAAAATGATTTAAAATGAGAAAGTTATGTCCGTTGGAAGATTGGGGTTTAAATTGGTGAATTCTGCAGCTTTTAACTTAGAAAATTTTTAGCAGAATGACCCCTTGCGCGTGGGCGCACTTGGCGCGTGCGCGCCGTTCTTCCCGAAAATGCCATCCACGCGTGTGCGTGATGTGCGCGGGTGCGCAGATGGTGCTGCACCCAATGCCCAGCCATTTTCCAGAGAGTCATGCCAGAACTGTGCCAGTGTTGTGCCTGGGGCACGAGAACACCCATGCGTACGCGTGGTTGACGCGTACGCGTCGATTGGCAAATTTTTAATCCACGTGTTAGCGTGCATGACGCTTGCACGTCGATGAAGTTTTTGAGGCCATCCACGCGTGCGCGTGGAGTGCGCGTACGCGTGGACCTGTTTTCATCCCAAAGTTGATTTTTGAGTTTTAAAAGTCAAATCTCATACTTCTAAGCCTCCGATCTCACCACTTATATCTTAACTCATTATGATATGTCTAGCTATGAGAAGAAAGGCTAGTGAATGTGGTAACTTGCGAGTGAAGCAAGGGAAAATGAATGATCAATGAGGATCATTGATGATTATGTGAGATCTGGAGGATGGTGGTGGAAGTGCTTGTATGCCATTGGCCGAAGGGCCGTAATTGTTTATGAATATTGGCTGGTTCTGGATTGAACCGTGAGCCGGAATAGCTGTGTATGCTATGAATATTGGTTGGTTATGGATTTAACCGTGAGCCGGATGGCTGATATGGATGTTGAGCCATGGATGAGAATTCATGCATGTTTATGCTGAATTATTGATAATTGTGATTTGCACTTCCACTATCTGAGATACGAGTTTCCCTGGGTAGTAGCAGTGGCTAGCCACTACATGCTCCAGGTTGAGACTTGATACTCTGCTGACCCTATGTCGTAAGTGTGGCCGGGCACTGTGAAAGACCCGGATGAGCTCGCCCCCGTATATATTCACCAGTGAGGGTGATGGATATAGATCATGGTTATGATCAAGTTTTATGACGAGTATAACTCGAGTTGGGGATGCATGACAGAGGGACAGTCCAATGGTTAGCGACCAGGACTTGTCGGGTTGGCTCTATAACCGACAAGATGATATCATCAGCCACTAGGGACAGGCATTCATCATATGCATACTATATGAATTGTTTGAGATTGCCTATTTGACTGCATAATATTTGCTAATTGTCTAAATGCCTTAACTATTCCTATTTGCATATTCTTCGTTTGATATAACTGTGTTTGCTACTTTATACTCCTGTTGGTGGTTGGGAGGTCTGAAGGAATTGGAAAGGGAAGTGTTAGTCAGACTGAAGAATCCTTAGTCAGATGCCCTTTATGGTTTAGCTTGTTTATAAGCTTTGATATTATTTGGAGGAAGTTCTAGGATTGCCTTCGGCTTTCCTCCATTATTATGTATTATATATGTGGAAGCTGTTACCATGCTGGGGACCTCTGGTTCTCACCCATGCGGATTTTGTGGTTTTCAGATGCAGGACGTGAGGTTTCTCGCTGAGGCATGCTGGAGACTTCTAGATTTGCGAAGATCCTTTGTTCTCGGGGCTATGTTTTGGTTTATATGTTTTGCTTAGATACTTTTATCTCTATTAAATAATACAAACTGTGATGACTCCTCTTATGGGAGATTTTGGAGAATAGGTTTTATGTATTTGTGTCCCTCTGGGTTTCCTTTGGGGTTTCCTTATTTTATCATATGTATATATTGCTATGCTCGGACCGGTTATCTTTGCAGCCGGATTTTGAGTCTTGATATTCCTGCTTTTGACACTCCTTTGTATACATATACTTACGCGTTGGTTATCCTTGTTCATTACGTTATCGATCGGAGTGTTGCGCTTCTGAGTTGCGGTTTTTGTTTACCCTTTTTTTTTACAAAGGCTCCTAGTTACAATCAATTATTCATACTACTATACGTACTAAATTTTTTTATTTTAGAGGTCGTAATACCTTGCCATCTCTGAATTATGACTTAAGCATAAGACTCTGTATGGTAGGGTGTTACATTATGGTATCAGAGCAGTTCGTTCCTGTAGAGCCTGAGGGATGGACTGATTATGCTTCTGTGCATTCTCTGTGTGTGTGTGTGTTATGTGCTATTAGTATATCTACTTGATATAATTGGCATAAACGTTCATGAGCATGCACTTGGGACTTTGAAGTACTAGACTTCCGATATTGAGACTGATCAACTTAATATCAATTGTTTGGTATGTATAGGAACCAGATGGCGCCTCGTGGACACGTTAGAGGTAGTGCGAGAGGTCGTACGAATGCTCGTGCACCAGAGAATAACCCTAATGACCCGGTGAACTTTATGACTGCGTTGGAGAACATGGCTGCTGCTATGCAAGCCACTGCTGAGGCTCTTGGTCAACAGATGAACAACCATGGTAATGATGGAGGTGGAGTTCAAGGCCCGATGACACTGGCAAACTTTTTGAAGGTTAATCCGCCTAAGTTCAAGGGAACTACTAGTCCGACTGAGACTGATACATGGTTTCAGGCTATAGAGCGAGCGCTGCAAGCGCAAGTGGTCCCTGAAGGACAGCGTGTCGAGTTTGCTACCTATATGCTTGTCGGTGAAGCGTCGCATTGGTGGCAAGGTATCCGACGTCTTCTGCAGCAGGGTGATGACTATATCACTTGGAATGTCTTTAAAGAAGAGTTCTATAAGAAGTACTTTCCGACTTCTGCTAGGACGGCTAAGGAACTTGAATTGTTACAGCTGAAGCAGGGTACTATGTCCATATCAGAGTATACTGACAAGTTTGAGGAGCTGTTCAGGTTCTCTCGTATGTGCCAAGGGACTCCGGTGGAATATGAGGAATGGAAGTGTGTTAAGTATGAAGGAGGACTCCGGAGTGATATTTTCAGTTCAGTGGGACCAATGGAGATTAGGACCTTCTCTGAGTTGGTAAACAAGTGTAGGGTTGCTGAGGAGTGTGTGAAAAGGGCAACTGCTGAGAAAGGGATTCACAGAGGATCATTCCCACAGAACCGAGGGAAGAGCTTTGCACCAAGAGGTCCGTCTTTCAAGAGGGGAAGCTCTTTCTGGAGGCCCAACAATAACAACAATTTCCAAGGAAAGAGGTTTGGGAAGCAGCCTCAGAATGATCAAGCTTGTACTAGGTGTGGAAGTCACCATCCGGGAGCACCATGCAAGACCGGATGGGGCTTGTGCTACAATTGTGGGAAAGCGGGGCATAAAGTCGCAAACTGCCCGGAGAAGCAGAAACAAGGTGCTGGAAAAGCACAGCAGACTGGTCGGGTGTTTACCACTTCAGCTGTAGGAGCTGAGGGATCTGAGACACTCATTAGAGGTAACTGTGAAATGGCTGGTCAAACTTTAAATGCTTTATTTGATTCGGGAGCATCACATTCATTCATTGCATTTGAGAAAGCCCATGAGTTAGGATTGAAGATTGTAACTTTAGATTATGATCTAAGAGTGTACAATGCTACCCATGAAGCCATGGTAACTAGGCTAGGATGCCCGGAAGTTTCCTTTAGGTTCAAGCAGCGTGGTTTTATTCATAATTTAATCTGCTTACCGATGATTGGTCTTGATCTTATCTTGGGATTGGACTGGTTATCTAAGAACCATGTTCTGCTAGATTGTTCTACAAAGTCGGTGTACTTTATGCCGGAAGATACTGAAGGGCCGGTCGTGGTGAATAATTATTACTTGAATTCGATGATGGTGAACTGTTCCGGAACCGAATGTCAGGGTATCATGTTGTTAACCGCGGGCGTTTCGGGTGATGATCAAAGGTTGGAACAGATTCCGGTTGTGTGTGAGTTTCCAGAAGTGTTTCCCGATGATATTGATGAGTTTCCACCTAACCGAGAGGTTGAGTTTGCTATTGAATTGGTGCCTGGGGCGGGACCAATCTCAAGTGCTCCTTATAGGATGTCACCGTTAGAGATGAACGAGTTAAAGTCTCAGTTAGAGGATTTGTTGGGAAAGAATTTTATACGCCCAAGTGTCTCTCCGTGGGGTGCTCCAGTGTTACTGGTGAAGAAGAAGGATGGGAGTATGCGGCTCTATGTGGATTACAGGCAGCTGAACAAGGTTACAATAAAGAATAAGTACCCATTGCCGAGAATTGATGATCTCATGGATCAGTTACATGGAGCTGGAGTTTTCTCTAAGATCGATTTGCGATCCGGTTACCACCAGATAAGGGTGAGGGATGAGGATATCCCTAAAACCGCTTTCAGAACTCGTTATGGTCATTACGAGTACACTGTAATGTCTTTTGGGTTGACAAATGCTCCTGCGGTATTCATGGATTACATGAATAGAGTTTTCCGTCCGTTTCTGGATAAATTCGTTGTTGTCTTCATTGATGACATACTGATTTATTCCAAGACTGAAGAAGAGCATGCGAAACACTTGAGGATCGTGTTACAGATTCTAAAGGAGAAGAAACTTTATGCAAAACTGTCTAAATGTGAGTTTTGGAAGAGTGAGGTGAAGTTTTTGGGGCATGTGGTGAGTAAGAAGGGAATAGCCGTAGATCCAACTAAGGTGGAGGCTGTGATGGATTGGAAGCAACCAACCACCGTAACAGAGATAAGGAGTTTTCTGGGTTTAGCTGGCTATTACCGAAGGTTTATCAAGGGCTTTTCACAGATAGCTTTGCCAATGACAAAGTTAACCCGCAAAGACACTCCGTTTGTTTGGACTCCTGAGTGCGAGGAGAGCTTTCAGACATTGAAGAAAAAGTTGACCACTGCACCTGTGTTAGTGTTACCTGAGCCAAACGAGCCATTTGAGGTGTATTGTGATGCCTCATTGAAGGGTTTAGGGTGCGTGCTGATGCAGCATCATAATGTGGTGGCGTATGCCTCACGACAGTTGAGACCTCATGAAGTTAGTTACCCTACGCACGATTTGGAACTCGCTGCGGTTGTGTTTGCCTTGAAGGTGTGAAGGCATTACCTCTATGGGGTTAAGTTCCAAGTTTTCTCTGATCATAAGAGCTTGAAGTACCTCTTTGATCAGAAAGAGCTTAATATGAGGCAGAGAAGGTGGATGGAATTGTTGAAAGACTACGACTTTGAGTTGCATTACCATCCGGGAAAGGCGAATGTAGTGGCAGATGCGTTGAGTCGGAAGTCGTTATATGCAGCTTGGATGATGCTTCAAGAGGAGAAGTTGCTCAAGGGATTCGAGAGTCTGGAAATTGGTGCTCGAGAAGTATCCGGAACCTTGTGTTTGAGCCGATTAGAGATCTCAAGTGATTTTAAGTCCGAACTCCTAAAGGCTCATCAGAATGATGAAGCGTTATGGAAGGTGTTACCGGCTATTGAGCAAGGAAAACAATGGAGAGTCTTAGAAGAAAAAGATGGGTTATAGAGATTCAATGGTAGGATCATTGTGCCGGATGTTGGCACTTTGAGGCAAGATATTTTAAAGGAGGCACACAAAAGCGGATTCTCCATTCACCCGGGAAGTACTAAGATGTACCATGATTTAAAGGCGATGT
Organism: Arachis hypogaea; assembly: GCF_003086295.3. Taxonomy (NCBI): domain Eukaryota; kingdom Viridiplantae; phylum Streptophyta; class Magnoliopsida; order Fabales; family Fabaceae; genus Arachis; species Arachis hypogaea. The sequence continues at coordinate 45,987,937 of NC_092037.1, read as the reverse complement.
TTTGGTGGCCGGGTATGAAGAATGATGTGGCGGAATATGTTTCAAAGTGCTTAACTTGTCAAAAGGTAAAGATTGAACATCAAAGAACTTCTGGGATGTTACAACCTTTAGAGATTCCGCAATGGAAGTGGGAAAGTATTGCAATGGATTTTGTGTCTGGATTGCCAAGGACTAGGGCTGGTTTTGATGCTATTTGGGTAATTGTGGACCGACTGACGAAGTCAGCTCACTTTTTACCCATTCGGATGACTTACACCCTTGAGGAGCTAGCACGGTTATACATAAAGGAGATTGTGAGACTTCATGGTGTACCTGCTACTATAATCTCTGATAGAGATCCTCGTTTCACTTCAAGGTTTTGGGATGCATTTCAGAAAGCTTTTGGAACCCGATTAAGCTTGAGCACGGCTTACCATCCTCAAACAGATGGTCAATCTGAGAGGACGATCCAAACACTAGAAGATATGTTGAGAGCTTGTGTTTTGGACCAACCGGTGAGTTGGGATCGGTATATGCCATTAGTGGAGTTTGCATACAATAATAGTTATCATGCGAGCATCGGTATGGCTCCGTATGAGGCCTTGTATGGGAGGAAATGTCAATCTCCGCTTTGTTGGTATGAAGCTGGGGAGAAAAGCTGTTTAGGGCCGGAAATGATAGCGGAGACTACTGAACAAGTCAAGAAAATCCGTGATAGGATGCTTACGGCACAGAGTCGTCAAAAGAGTTACGCCGATCAGAGGCGAAAGCCCTTAGAATTTGAGGAAGGAGATCATGTTTTCCTTAAGGTTACTCCGACTACAGGAGTAGGTAGGGCGATTAAGGCAAAGAAGTTGAATCCTCGATACATTGGTCCATTTCAGATCCTGGAGAGGATTGGACCGGTGGCGTATCGGATGGCTCTACCACCACATCTTTCGAACCTGCACGACGTGTTTCACGTGTCGCAGCTTCGGAAGTACACCCCTGATGCTAGCCATGTGTTAGAACCTGAGTCGGTTAAGTTAAGGGAAGATTTGACGCTTCCAGTGGCTCCAGTCAGAATTGATGATACTAGTATCAAATGGTTGCGTGGAAAAGAGGTTTCATTAGTCAAAGTGGCATGGAGTCGAGGCGGTGTTGTAGAACACACTTGGGAACTTGAGTCGGAGATGCGAACGGATTATCCGCATTTATTCTCAGGTAATTGCATTTGAATTTTGTGGGCAAAATTCCCAATTAGGTAAGTAGAATGTAAAACCCGGTTAATTAACGGCTAATTAGCCTATAAATGAGAATTTATTCTAGAAAGCCCAAAATTTGATTTTTGTGGCTAAATATGATAGAGGAGACTGAGACGAGAATTTCGGTACCAATTTTATAGAAATCGGACCAAGATTGGACCGAACGGGCCAAACCGGGCCAACCGGACCCAAAGTGGGCCCTTGGCCCAACATAACTAAAGCAAAACCCTTGTTTTCAGCACTCTCTCTCCTCATTAGCCACACACACACGCTGAAAAAAAAAGAGGAAATGGGGGAAAAACACTCTCTCAACCCTCTATCTCTCACTTGATCTTCAAACCACCATAACTTTTGATCTAGAGCTCCGATTGCCGCTCCGTTTACGGCCACGTGTTCACCGTGGAGAGCTCTACAAAACCCATACAATCAATCTTGAGGTAAGCCACGTGTTGCTATTCGAAATTCCAGCTCTTATTTTCGAGTTTCATGGGTGAAATGTTGAGATTTTGGGTTCTTTGATGTTATAGGACCCAACTCTCTTGAAGGAGAAGGTTAATCTTGTCTCCTTGGACCTTGGGTGTGGTAAGATTCTCAACCCTAGTGTAATTTTGTTGTTTCATGATGTTTGGGTTTTGAGATGTTGTGTATGGGTATGATGATTGTGGCTTAGGTTGTGTATATGTGAATATTGGAGCTTGATTGGTGATTTTGAAAAGCTTGAAAAAGGGATTTGGTGGTGAAAAATCTGTTCTTGGAGGTGTTGAGGCCTTGAGAGCTTGTGGATAAGTGATTTGGAAGTGCTCCGGTGGAGCTTGGGAAAATCGGCTAAGGTATGGTTTCGGTTTCCCGTATCTAATATGTAATGTGGTAGGAAATACTTAGGCTAGAGGCCCTAAGATAGGCATTGAATGGTTGGTGTTATTGAATTGTTGATATATATGATGTGGTCATATATGTGATGATGATTAATGATGCCTTGGTGGTATGATGTATGAGAAGTATGCATGTTGTGATATATGCTTGATGATTGGTTATGGTTGAATTGTGGGTTGAACCATGTTTATGGTGAGTATGATGTTGATTGTGTACAATAATGATTTATTGGGATTGGTGTTGTTGGAATTGGCATGAGGAAGAGTATATGATATGTCAATATGTTTGAGTTTGAGCCACTTGGGTGAAGTGGGTTAAAATGATGAGATAGTGATTTTGTAATTTGTGGTAAAGTGTCAATGTGTGAGTTGAGGAGGCTTGATGTTGAAATTGATGTATTTTGATTGATTTCAAAGAAAAGAGATGAAAATGGCATGTTTTGATTGATTTTTGAAAAGAGTTGGAAATGGCTTGTTTGAAAATGGCACTTTGTGGTTTTTATGAAAAATATGGTTTTTAGGCATACTTTAATGGGACATAACTTGGACTACGGATCTCTGTTTTGTGCCAAATTTATTTAGAAATGAAATTGGATCCGGGATGTCCATGCCGTTCGAAGAACGGGTGAAAAACAATTTAAAATGAGAAAGTTATGTCCGTTGGAAGATTGGGGTTTAAATTGGTGAATTCTGCAGCTTTTAACTTAGAAAATTTTTAGCAGAATGACCCCTTGCGCGTGGGCGCACTTGGCGCGTGCGCGCCGTTCTTCCCGAAAATGCCATCCACGCGTGTGCGTGATGTGCGCGGGTGCGCAGATGGTGCTGCACCCAATGCCCAGCCATTTTCCAGAGAGTCATGCCAGAACTGTGCCAGTGTTGTGCCTGGGGCACGAGAACACCCACGCGTACGCGTGGTTGACGCGTACGCGTCGATTGGCAAATTTTTAATCCACGCGTTAGCGTGCATGACGCTTGCGTGTCGATGAAGTTTTTGAGGCCATCCACACGTGCGCGTGGAGTGCGCATACGCGTGGAATTGTTTTCATCCCAAAGTTGATTTTTGAGTTTTAAAAGTCAAATCTCATACTTCTAAGCCTCCGATCTCACCACTTATATCTTAACTCATTATGATATGTCTAGCTATGAGAAGAAAGGCTAGTGAATGTGGTAACTTGTGAGTGAAGCAAGGGAAAATGAATGATCAATGAGGATCATTGATGATTATGTGAGATGTGGAGGATGGTGGTGGAAGTGCTTGTATGCCATTGGCCGAAGGGCCGTAATTGTTTATGAATATTGGCTGGTTCTGGATTGAACCGTGAGCCGGAATAGCTGTGTATGCTATGAATATTGGCTGGTTATGGATTTAACCGTGAGCCGGATGGCTGATATGGATGTTGATCCATGGATGAGAATTCATGCATGTTTATGCTGAATTATTGATAATTGTGATTTGCACTTCCACTATCTGAGATACGAGTTTCCCTGGGTAGTAGCAGTGGCTAGCCACCACGTGCTCCAGGTTGAGACTTGATACTCTGCTGACCCTATGTCGTAAGTGTGGCCGGGCACTGTGAAAGACCCGGATGAGCTCGCCCCCGTATATATTCACCAGTGAGGGTGATGGATATAGATCATGGTTATGATCAAGTTTATGACGAGTATAACTCGAGTTGGGGATGCATGACAGAGGGACAGTCCAATGGTTAGCGACCAGGACTTGTCGGGTTGGCTCTATAACCGACAAGATGATATCATCAGCCACTAGGGACAGGCATTCATCATATGCATACTATATGAATTGTTTGAGATTGCCTATTTGACTGCATAATATTTGCTAATTGTCTAAATGCCTTAACTGTTCCTATTTGCATATTCTTCGTTTGATATAACTGTGTTTGCTACTTTATACTCCTGTTGGTGGTTGAGAGGTCTGAAGGAATTGGAAAGGGAAGTGTTAGTCAGACTGAAGAATCCTTAGTCAGATGCCCTTTATGGTTTAGCTTGTTTATAAGCTTTGATATTATTTGGAGGAAGTTCTAGGATTGCCTTCGGCTTTCCTCCATTATTATGTATTATATATGTGGAAGCTGTTACCATGCTGGGGACCTCTGGTTCTCACCCATGCGGATTTTGTGGTTTTCAGATGCAGGACGTGAGGTTTCTCGCTGAGGCATGCTGGAGACTTCTAGATTTGCGAAGATCCTTTATTCTCGGGGCTATGTTTTGGTTTATATGTTTTGCTTAGATACTTTTATCTCCATTAAATAATACAAACTGTGATGACTCCTCTTATGGGAGATTTTGGAGAATAGGTTTTATGTATTTGTGTCCCTCTGGGTTTCCTTTGGGGTTTCCTTATTTTATCATATGTATATATTGCTATGCTCGGACCGGTTATCTTCGCAGCCGGATTTTGAGTCTTGATATTCCTGTTTTTGACACTCCTTTGTATACATATACTCACGCGTTGGTTATCCTTGTTCGTTACGTTATCGATCGGAGTGTTGCGCTTCTGAGTTGCGGTTTTTGTTTACCCCTTTTTTTTTTACAAAGGCTCCTAGTTACAATCAATTATTCATACTACTATACGTACTAAATTTTTTTATTTTAGAGGTCGTAATACCTTGCCATCTCTGAATTATGACTTAAGCATAAGACTCTGTATGGTAGGGTGTTACATTCTTCAAGAGGAAGACGCCACCCTCACTAAGGTGGACTCATTCCTTAATTTCCTTGTCTATTTATTTCTCTATTTTCGGTTTTGAGCTTTATGTTTGACTATGTTTTGTGTCTTCATTACATGATCATTAGTGTCAAGTGTCTATGTCTTAAAGCTATGAATAATTCCATGAATCCTTCACCTCTCTTAAATGAAAAATATGCTTAATTACAAAAGAACAAGAAGTACTTGGATTTCAAATTTTATCTTGAAATTAGTTTAATTATTTTGATGTGGTGGCAATACTTTTTGTTTTCTGAATGAATGCTTGAATAGTGCATAATTTTGATAGAGAAGTTTATGAATGTTAAAATTGTTGGCTCTTGAAAGAATGATGAACAACGAGAAATGTTAATGATAATCTGAAAAATCATGAAATTGATTCTTGAAGTAAGAAAAAGCAGTGAACAAAAAAAAGAAAAAGAAAAAGCAAGTAGAAAAATCCAATAGCCCTTAAAACCAAAAGGCAAGGGTAAAAAGGATCCAAGGCTTTGAGCATTAATGGATAGGAGGGCCTAAGGAAATAAAATCCAGGCCTAAGCGGCTAAATAAAGCTGTCCCTAACCATGTGCTTGTGTCATGAAGGTCCAAGTGCAAAGCTTGAGACTGAGTAGTTAAAGTCGTGATCCAAAACAAAAAGAGTGTGCTTAAGAACTCTGGACACCTCTAACTGGGGACATTAGCAAAGTTGAGTCACAATCTAAAAAGGTTCACCCAGTTATGTGTCTATGGCATTTATGTATCCGGTGGTAATACTAGAAAACAAAGTGCTTAGGGCCACGGCCGAGACTAATAAAGTAGCTGTGTTCAAGAATCAACATACTGAACTAGGAGAATCAATAACACTATCCGAAATTTTGAGTTCCTAGAGATGCCAATCATTCTGAATTTCAAAGGATAAAGTGAGATGCCAAAAATGTTCAGAAGCAAAAAGCTATAAGCCCCTCTCATCTAATTAGAACTAAGTTTCATTGATATTGTGAGATTCATTGTATATTCTCTTCTTTTTATCCTAATTTGTTTTCAGTTGCTTGGGGACAAGCAACAATTTAAGTTTGGTGTTGTGATGAGCAGATAATTTATACGCTTTTTGGCATTGTTTTTACATAGGTTTTAGTAGGATCTAGTTAATTTTTAGTATATTTTTATTAGTTTTTAAGAAAATTCACATTTCTGGACTTTACTATGAGTTTGTGTGTTTTTCTGTGATTTTAGGTATTTTCTGGCTGAAATTGAGGGACCTGAACAAAAATCTGATTCAGAGGTTGACAAAGGACTGCTAATGCTGTTGGATTCTGACCTCTCTGCACTCGAAATGAAATTTTTGGAGCTACAGGAGTTCAAATGGTACGCTCTTAATTGCGTTGAAAAGTAGACATCCATGGCTTTCCAGAAATATATAATAGTCTATACTTTTCTCGAGTTTAGACGACGCAAACAGGCGTTTAACGCCAGCTTTCTGCCATATTCTAGCGTTAAACGCCAAAAACAAGTTGCAAAGCAGAGTTAAACGCCAGAAACAGGTTATAAACTGGCGTTCAACTCCAACAAAGATCTCTACATGTGAAAGCTTCAATGCTCAGCCCAAGCACACACCAAGTGGGCCCAAAAGTGGATTTCTGCATCATTTACTTACTTTTGTAACCCTAGTAACTAGTTTAGTATAAATAGAACTTTTTACTATTATACCAAGGGATTAATTAGTTGACCTTCGAATCCTATTTATTTCCTAAGAAAAGGTTGGGATTATTGAAGTTCAGTTCAATTAGCAAAGATAATAGTTATCAATTATGTTGAGCTAAGATAACTCCTGAGTTACTAATTTCTCAACCAAGACCAAAAGGAAAAGAAATTAAATCTGCTGGAATAAAAATTGTCTTCAGATTGGGAATAATCAATGGCATAAATAAAGAAAGCAATATTAAACTGAAATACCTCAAATAGCATTAAACAAGAAAATCATAACATGAATGTAGCATAAGCCAAATAGGCAACATAACTAATACAAGCAAGCATTAATGGTATCTGAAAATAAGAGATAATTATAAAGTAAAAGAACATTGAACCTGGGATCGAGAGTTACTCCTAAAACTAAGAGAAGTCCTAAATCCTAAATCCTAAAGAGAGAAAGGAGAGAACCTCTCTCAAAATTAGATCTAAATCATGGAAAGTGACTAAAAAAATGCCAAGCTCCCCCTCAATGGATGCATTCCTCCACTTTATAACCTCTGGTCTATGACTTCTGCACTTGGATTTGGGCCAAAAAGGGCTTCAGAATCCGCTATGAACGTTTTCTGCAATTTCTGGTGCGTGGCCTCTGTCCCGTGTCCGCGTGGGTCACGTGGTCGAGTCGATTGGAGTTCTTCTTGTCGCGCGGTCGCGTCAGTCATGCGGTCGCGTCGTATGCAATTGGCTCAAGATGCACGGTCGCGTCAGTCATGCGGCCATGTCGCTGCTTGTTCGCTCTTGGCACCCGGTCGCGTCGTCCATGCGGCCGCGTCGCTGCCAGTTTCTCCGAAACTCCGTTTTGTGCTTTCCTTCCATTTTTGTATGTTTCCTTTCCATCCTTTAAGTCATTCCTGCCTTAGAAGATCTGAAACTACTCAACACACTAATCATGGCATCGAATGGAAATAAAGGTAATTAAAATAATTAATTCTAAAGCATAGGAAACATGTTTTTCACATACATCACATAATAAGGGAGGGAAAGTAAAACCATGCAATTAATATGAATAAGTGGGTGAAGGATTGAATAAACCACTCAGATTAAGCACAAAATATATCATAAAATATGGGTTTATCAACCTCCCCACACTTAAGTAATAGCATGTCCTCATGCTATGTCCAAGGTAAAAAGTAAGGTTGAAGTGGTTGAATGCCATGCAATGCAATTCTAATCTAAATGCAACTAACTAAATGCATGATGCAATTCTAATTTTATTCACTCATATATAAAGCTTACATGTAGTTAAATCAATTCACATTCTCAAGGAATCATATATATATATAGCCAACCTTAGATAATGATAAAACACTTTTACAATTGAGATGGGAGAGAAAAACATTTTATAAACTTGCAAGACAATTAGTAATTTAAGCAGAGATATATGTCAATGAGTTAGTGAACCCTCACTGGATTTTGTGTTTACTCTCTAGTCACTCAGTGTTTATTGGGTTAATCACTCTATTCTTCTTTTTACCCTTACTTTCTATAACTTTGTTTTTCATCTAACCAATCAACAATTATAAAATATAGACATACCAAAAATCATGAGGTCTTTAATTAAGGTTGTAATGGGGCCAAGGTAAAGGTAAGGGTATATGTATAAGGCTAAGTGAGCTAACAAGTGAATCCTTAATTAGTCTAAGATCTCACCTAACATACATAATTTCTAAAGTAAAGCTTCTTTACCTATTTTCCCATAATTCCCACTTTTTATGTTACATGCTCATATTTTGTTCTTATACCACGTGCATTTGCTTTAATTTGCATTTTTTTAATGCACATGGTAATTAATTATTTTAATTTCACATGAGCATGCTTCCCAATATATTTCTTTTTTTTATTCTTTTCAACTTTTCTATCTTTGCTTCTATCATCCATGTTCCCATAAAGTTTCCCCATACTTAATTAATTACACAATTTTTATCTTAAGCTAACCAAGGATTCAACTTGGGATTTTTAATTTGTTTTTTTTTCTGCTTAAGGCTAGTAATGTGGTTATAGAACAAGAGGGGATTAAAAAGGCTCAAGGGAGCTAACAAGGATGGCATAAAAGGTAGGCTTTATTTGGGATAAGTGAGTTAAAATCAAACAAGGCCTCAATCACTCTCTTGGTATGTATCTATATTCTATAATCAGACATATAGATTAAAACAAAGCAAAGAACACCAAAATACAAAAGAAGGATGGAACACACAGGAATAAAATATTATGGTTCAAATGTAACCATACAATTAAGCTCAAAACTCACAGGCTGTATGTTCTCAAACTCATAAATCATATATCACTCATGTATGTCATGGAGGTTTAGTTAAAAATTCTCATTATTCTCAATGTAAAATATATTAGATGGCTAAAGTTTTACTGTTCTTCCTTGATGAAATGTTGTTAACTTAACTACATGATGTAATACTTTATATACAAAGTGTGTGGATTGTTTTGATCTTGTTTAAATTTCCTAGTCTACTCCTTTTATTTTGATCAAATTAAACTATTATATGCCAAAAGGGTAAATTATACTAATTAATCCATTAATAAGTTAGAATTGCAAACCAAACTAAATAACTAAAATATGAACTAAAAATGCAAAATGCAGAAAAAGAGTAGAAATACATAAAAGTAGCAATGTATAAGTACTCAGAAAATAACAATAGAAAATAAAAATATAGAAAAATATCCAAAATAAAAAAGAAGAGTCTGTAGTGGTTCACCAAGATAATACGCCAGAGATGGCGACCTCCCCACACTTAAAATGGAGCATCGTCCCTGATGCTCAGTCAAGCCGGGTGTGAAGGGGTGTCATCACTGGTAGGAATTATAGCTGGAGTCTCGGTGGTGGTGGGCTGAGGATCTGGCTGCTGTAGAGGAGGTGCTGACTGAATCGGGATCTCAGGATCTGCAGCCTCAATCTGATGTGGAACCTCTGCCTGGGGAGCAGCCTGCTCTGTGCCCGCCTGCAGATGGGTCTCCTCTTGGGAATGAGTCTCCTCTTCGTGCTCATCCGCCTCCTCCTCTAATGGCTCTGATGGTGTGTCAGGCTCGGAGGGGATGTCACTGCCCTGTTGGATCATCAGCTTCATATGCTCATAGCGTCGCTTGCTGCGACGCTTGCTGCGACGCTCCGATCTCTCATACCGACGCCGGTTACGGCGCTCCATCTGACCTAGCTGTCGGAACAAGCGGTGCACGAGGCGGTTCACTGGCTCTGAGGCAGGTGGAGGTGTAGTGGTGGCAGCAGGGGCAGCTGTGCAGGAAGAGGGTCTGGCAGACGGTGGGGCTGTCTCATCAGTAGCAGTGAAGGGTGGTGGTCTGTAGCCCAAAGCTAGGAAGTTCCTACTATGAGGAATGATCTTCCTACAGTCCGCAGCCGGTGGTCTCTCATCGGCATCCTCCCATGGCACGTCAGCTCGACGGCCCAGCTGTGTCACCAAATAGGGAAAAGGGAGAGTGCCTCAGACGTGGACCCTGGCCATATAATGCCGGATAAATCGTGGCAAGTACAGGTCCTTACCCTCCATCACACACTATAGGAGGGTGATCATAGCAGCCGGAATCTCTGTCTCATGAGTACTCGGCATCACAAAGTTGCTCAAGATCTGGTGCCATAGTCGAGTCTCATCATTTAAGTAAATCCGCTTGATTCCCTTAGGCATGGTGGTATCCTGACCCATTTTCCACGGAACAGTCGAGTCAAGGGCTATCCTTGCCTTGACAGCATCCCAGTCAAACCTCAAGAAACGCATGTCCTCCTCAGCCTTTTTGTAACCATCAGGCTGATCGGACTTAGGTGGGAGCTGTAGAATGTCTTCTATGGCCTCTTCAGTGACCAGAATCTGCTTTCCCCTTAGGTGTACTGCATCCAGGGAAGTCAAGAAGTAGTTGCAGTAGAATTCCCTTACCCAAGATGCGTTCACCTCAGCCAAATTTTTCTCCAGAAAGAACCTGCCTCTTTGTTTGATTTGCTCAGTGGTGTATTGTTGGAGTTCTCCTGGGATCTTCAGAGTCCTCTTCAGGTATAGGTTCCTGGAGGTTGCAAACACCGGATACTTCAGCTCATAGTACCGGTTTGCAAATTTCACTGGATCATTGGCAGGGAGCAGCTGGTCAGCTTTCTCCTGTTGGGTAAAGTTCTTCTCCCTCCAGGAGGAGTCATGCATCAAATCGATGATGGACATGGAGGATTCTCCTCTTTTACGCTTGCTAGTAGTAGCCTTGCCTTTTCCTTTCCTCTGGGAGGCAGACATCCTGGTAGGCGTAAGAAGTAGAATGGTGCAAAAAAAATGGCTGGGTGATGGTTGCGGCGATGTCCGGTGCGGGTGGAGGGGGGTGGTTTGGCAGTTCGGGCAGTGGCAGGGTAGGGGGAATAAGGGGGGAAAGGAGGTGGGGCTGGTGGGACGCGGCGGTTGGTGGCGGCGGCGGGTGGTGGTGATTGCGAAGGGGGGCAGGGGCGGTAGAGGAAGAAGAAGAAGATGGAAGAAGAGGAAGAATGGGGGAGGGGGTGGTGCGGCGGCGGGGTCTGGGTGGTTGACGGTGACGGTGGTGGCCGATGGTGGTGGTTGGGTGGTGGTTGGTTAGTGGAGAGGAAGAGAGGGGGGAAAGGGTTTCGGGAGGGGGGCGTGACTGATAGGGTTCACGTGACAGGGGGGTTATAATTCAAATCCACGCGATCGCGTGGAGCACACAGTTGCGTGGCTGGGGTGAAATGGGGTTGACGCGATCGCTTGGATCGCGCGATCGCGTGGAACGGATATAAGAGGGGGTGACGCGATCGCATGAGGCATGCGATCGCATCGCTTGAAATTGTGCTAAACGCACGATTCCAACGTCGTTTCAACGCAACTCTCTGTCTCCTTTTGGGGTGGTGTGCAATCCGCGCGACGTGATCACGTTGCTCACGCTGTTGCATGGGATTAGTGTATGTGCATGTGACGCGATCGCGTCAGAGACGCGATTGATGTGTGGAAAACGATCCAACACAAAACTCACCGGCAAGTGTACCGGGTCGCATCAAGTAATAATAACTCACATGAGTGAGGTCGATCCCACAGGGATTGAAGGATTGAGCAATTTTAGTTTAGTGGTAGATTTAGTCAAGCGAATCAAGTTTTGGTTGAGTGGGTTGTATTTAACAGAAGCTAAATTGCTTGAAATGTAAAGGGAGAAGGGGAAATTGCAGTAAATTAAAGAACAGAAAAGTAAACTTGCTGAATCATAAAGAACAAGAAATTAAATGACTGAAACTTAAAGTGCAAGAAATGTAAATTGCAGTAACTTAAATGGCAAGAAATGTAAATTGCTCGAATGTAAAAGGGATTTGAGGACTGGGATTGCAGAATCTAAACAAAGATAAAGTAAATTGCAACAATTAATAGAGCAGAAATTGAATTGGAAGCAATGAGAATTCAAACAGAAACTGAAAGTAAAGTGCAGCAGGGTTCACAGGAGAACCAAAAGTAAAATGGGATCTTAGGTCTCAAGAGACTAGAAAGCAAAGTCTAGATCTCAATTTGCCTTCCCAGATCCAAGTTCACAAAGCAATTGACAAGGAATTGAAGAAGAAGCAGTAAAGGGAATGTAAATGTGTTCAATTATGCAGAAAAGAAATTAAAGAGATTTTGAATGGAGATTGAGACAGAATTTCCTCAATTCTTCACACCAAAAACTCAAAACAAGGAAATTAAAAAGACCCAAGCAAGAATGAGGAAGAAGAGAGATCAATTCTCCTCCCCAATTCTCTGAAATCTCAGTGAAGACACCAAGAGAAGTTCCCAAGTGCAAAAATAAAATTCAAAGCTCAAAGAAAAGTGCAAAATTCAAAAGCTAAGCAAAAGGTCCTAATTACATCAAACTAGCTCCTATTTATACACTTTCTATTCTTGGATTTTGGGATTTGGATGGGCTTTTGATTCGGTGAAGAAATGAATTAAATTGGAATTTTAATTGAATTTTCGGCCCAAAATTAATAACTCCCAGGAGGCTGCCCTGCCCTTACGGAGGGCAGGGCAGGATTTGATGTGTGGTGCGGCTTGGTGCGGGCTGATGCGGTCTTGGTGCGCAGAACACTGCCCTGCTCGCGCGGAGGGCAGGGCAGGAAAAATTGGTGCGCCAGATGGGTGCTTGGTGCGCTGCTTGGTGCTGCCAGATTCAAGCTGTGGTGCGCGCTGGTGCTGCCAGGAATGTGCCTTGGTGCGCAGAACGCTGCCCTGCCCTCGCGGAGGGCAGGGCAGAAAAACATGGTGCTGCCAGGGTCGTGCTGTGGTGCGCGCTGGTGCTGCCAGGGTAGTGATTTGGTGCGCCAGAAATGTCCCTTGGTGCGCCAGATTCATGCACCAACAAAATGCTGCCCTGCCCTCGCGGAGGGCAGGGCAGTGTTTCCAAAATGAAGTCCCGCGTTCGAATCCGGGCAGAAACACACGCTCAATCATTTTCCTTGATTTCTTGGCACGGTAATGGACCTTAGTTCCTTGCTTCCTCATGGTCCCGTGTTCAACTCTTGTGGCAAGCATCATAGGCATTTTTCCTTTGATTTTCTTCCTTGGTGAGCCCGATACTGCCCTTGTGAAGGGCAGGGCAACATTTTATTCCTCTTGATTCCAAGGCACAAATTTATGCTCTGCCCTTGTAGTGGGCAGGGCAGAGTTGCCTTCTTTGCTTAGTTCCCTTATGTTGCCCTCCTAGAGGGCAGTGTGCCCTTGTGGAGGGCAATGCTTGCCTCCCCCATTGTATGCGGCACACTTTTCCTTCCTTTGACCACGCTTCCTTCTCCTTGGGTCACGCTTTCTTAGGCCACGCTTTTCTCTTTTATTCTTTTCTTCACCTAAAATAAACCAAAACAACCACTCCAAGTATCACTAAATTCATAAGGCTTATAAATCAATTAAAATTCAATTAAAATTAGCTTAAACCTCATGAATTAACATTAATTCCATGGTGGTTGCTTGATTTAAAGAAGTTGTGCATTTCCACTCCAAATCACTTACTTAAGAAGCAAGAAAGTGCATAAAGACTAACAAAACAAGTGAAATTAGCTTGAAAAATGGGTATATGATGACTTGTCATCAGCGATCGCGTGGGTCTTTTGTGCAAAACACACAATGGCCACATGATTCCAGCCCAACTTTCTGGGCGTTGGATCTTTACGCCGATTTCCAAGTCACGCGACCGCGTGGATGACGCGGACGCTTGGAAGGTGTTCTGTCGCAACTGACGCGATCGCATGATCGATGCGGTCGTGTCGCACGCAACTTTTTTTTTATGCATAATAAGATGCAAATGCATATGCCATGAATGTTATGCAAAATTCCAGGTTCAATCAAAACTCAAGAACAAACAAAATAGACAAAAGTGAAAACTGAAAAAGGGACGATCATACCATGGTGGGTTGTCTCCCACCTAGCACTTTTAGTTAAAGTCCTTAAGTTGGACATTGGATGAGCTTCCTATTATGGTGGCTTATGTTTGAATTCGTCCAGAAATCTCCACCAGTGTTTGGAATGCCAGCATCCTCCGGGGTCCTAAACAAAGTACGTAAGGCCCTTGTGTGAGTTCAAACAGGCTTGTAGGCTCCTGGAGTATTGAATGTCAGAATAGACTCCAGGATCCCAAACTTTTCTTCTACACCCGTCTTTGTCTTGATCTACATTGGTCCAGTCGGGTGATAAGTAATCCGAATTCTCACTGCAGTGACCAAACGGCTTCCGAGATCCTTTAAATTGAGCTTGACAACAATTCTTGCACTTCAAGTTGGAGTGCGAACCCTTATTGAATCTTGCATACCAGCACTGAGTGCGAGTCATATCCCTTTTCCTCTTAAAACCGCATAGAGCTCTAAGCTGGCCATCTGTTTCAAGTAAACCATATTCAAGTGGAAAAGTAAAGATAAAAGGCAAAGGTGTTACCCACTTGTAGTTTGTAATTGGTGGTAATGGCCGTGGGATAGGTGTTTCCAATGGTTCTGTAAGTTCTACTCCCTTATAATCTTCTGTGAATTCTTCCACTTCAACCATATCTTGATCAGAGTCTTCAATTTCTCCCTCATCATCACTCAAGTCATATATTGGAGGTTGAGAAAAATCTAACTTAGCATCATCTTCATATTCATTTGGGAAAAGATTCTTCTGTCTCAAAGAATTCACTTGCGGATGCAAGTTCGTCACTAAGAGAACAGGACTCGCGATCATCATCATCAAGGAAGCCTGTGTCTTGGGTTATTCCGTTCAGTTCTTCATAAGATATTTGCAGTGGAGGCGGTGCAAAATCCTCCTCAGCATCGATTGTAATATCCTTGACGGAATTCTCCATAACTCTGGATTCAGGTGGCGGTTCGGCGTCTCCTAAATCTTCAACCAACTCTTCTTCTTCTGCAATGACAGCTTCCTCTACTTGTTCTAGAACGAAGTTATTCTCTATGCTGTTCACTGGAGCTTCTAGCGTCTTCTTTGTACTGCGTTCTTCATTGGATTCTCCACATAAAGCCATGGGAGTCTGTTGAGGGGCTGAACATCTGGAAGATAATTGATTTATTGCTTGCTCCAATTGATGAAGGGTTGCAGTAAGTTGTTTTATTGATTCTTCAAGAAGAACCTGTGATTCTGGCTTTGATGGATATGGGTATGGTGTATGGGGGAGTGGTGGTTCTTGGGAGTAATTGGATTGGTGTTGGGGTGGATAAGGATCGTATGGTGGCGAATGGTGACAAGAAGCTTGTGAGTGTGGTGGTTTGAGGTTATGTTGAGAGGATGGTCTATAGGCACGGGGTGGGGCTTGTTGGTTGTTACAAGGTTGTCCACCATATCTTCCAGCTGGGTATGCATTGTAGAATGGTCGTTGTCCATGATATCTTGGAGGGTGTTGTTGACTAAAGGGTTGATTAGATCCTCTAGGCTCCATCCATCCTTGATTGGTCTGACCTTGATGCATATTTCTGCTGTGGTTTCTATTTCCTTCAACAAAGTTAGAACCAAACTCAAGGCGAGAGAGGTGAGAATTCATAATAGTTATCAGAAATAAAGGGAAAAAAGGAGAAACAAATAAACAAGTAAAAGAAAAATATATTTTTTTAATATTTATAATAACCAATAATAAGGCACACGTTTGCAATTCCCCGGCAACGGCGCCATTTTGACGTTTGGATTTTTGCTAGTAAAGAATTTTATAAAAATAGTCACATTGTAGATATAGTTTCTAAACCAACAAAAATCCTTTCGTGCAAACGTTTTGGTTGTCACAAGTAACAAACCCCTAAATAAATTGATAACCGAAGTATTTAAACCTCGGGTCGTCTTCTCAAGGAATTGCAGGGAGGTATGTTCTTATTATCGGCTATGAAAAAGGTAAAATTGGGGTTTTGTGAATGAGGAATAAATATGGCAAATAATTTAAATGACAATTAAAATAAATAAATACTGTAAAGCAAACCCTTTGGCAAAGTAGGAGAAATTGGAAGTCCAGACTTAGTTATTCTTATCAATAATAATGAAAGTTGAATCTTAATTCCACTTAGTCAACCTTTGCTAAAGCAAAGGAAAGTCAAGGGATTAATTAGTTGACCTTCGAATCCTATTTATTTCCTAAGAAAAGGTTGGGATTATTGAAGTTCAGTTCAATTAGCAAAGATAACAGTTATCAATTACTCCTGAGTTACTGATTTCTCAACCAAGACCAAAAGGAAAAGAAATTAAATCTGCTGGAATAAAAATTGCCTTCAGATTGGGAATAATCAATGGCATAAATAAAGAAAGCAATATTAAACTGAAATACCTAAAATAGCATTAAACAAGAAAATCATAACATGAATGTAGCATAAGCCAAATAGGCAACATAACTAATACAAGCAAGTATTAATGGTATCTGAAAACAAGAGATAATTATAAAGTAAAAGAACATTGAACTTGGGATCGAGAGTTACTCCTAAAACTAAGAGAAGTCCTAAATCCTAAATCCTAAATCCTAAAGAGAGAGAGGAGAGAAACTCTCTCAAAACTAGCTCTAAATCATGGAAAGTGACTAAAAAATGCCGAGCTCCCCCTCAATGGATGCATTCCTCCACTTCATAACCTCTGGTCTATGACTTTTGGACTTGGATTTGGGCCAAAAAGGGCTTCAGAATCCCCTACGAACGTTTTCTGCAATTTCTGGTGCGTGGCCTCTGTCACGCATCCGCGTGGGTCAAGCAGTCGCGTCGATTGGAGTTCTCCTTGTCGCACGGTCGCGTCAGTCATGCGGCCGCGTCGTATGCGTTGGTTCAAGATGCGCGGTCGCGTCAGTCATGCGGCCGCGTCACTGCTTCTTCGTTCTTGGCACCCGGTCGCGTCGTCCATGCGGCCGCGTCACTGCCAGTTTCTCCGAAACTCCGTTTTGTGCTTTCCTTCCATTTTTGTATGTTTCCTTTCCATCTTTTAAGTCATTCCTGCCTTAGAAGATCTGAAACTACTCAACACACTAATCATGGCATCGAATGGGAATAAAGGTAATTAAAATAATTAATTCTAAAGCATAGGAAACATGTTTTTCACATACATCACATAATAAGGGAGGGAAAGTAAAACCAAACAATTAATATGAATAAGTGGGTGAAGGATTGAATAAATCACTCAGATTAAGCACAAAATATATCATAAAATATGGGTTTATCAGCGCCATTGAGATCACATTTTCGTGCACCAAATCTACATGAGCTCAACGTAGTCATTGGGCGACAGCTTGAGTGCGTATCTCGTGGGTTTCTAATCCACGAGTTTGACCTGCATCTCCTGACAATAGAGCACTCAAGCTCGTGAGATCATAACCTTTGTGGTAGAAGCTAGAACCAATTGGCAGCATTCTTGAGATCCAGAAAGTCTAAACCTTGTCTGTGGTATTCCGAGTAGGATCTGGAATAGGATGACTGTGACGAGCTTCAAACTCGCGAAAGTTTGGTGCAGTGACAGTGTGCAAAAGGATAAATGTATCCTATTCCGACATAAGTGAGAACCGACATATGATTAGCCATGCGAAAAACCGTAGAGGACATGTTTTCACTGAGAGGACGGACGGTAGCCATTGACAACGGTGATTCATCAACATACAGCCTGCCATGGAAGGAGCCTTGCGTGTTTGATGAAGAAGGTAGTAGAAAAGCAGAGATTCAGAGGGCAAAGCATCTCCGAAACCTCAACCTGTTCTCCATTACTGCATAACAAGTACTATTCATTTCATGTTCTTTTACTTTTTAGGAATAAAACTAAGAATTATTATTAATATCCTGACTAAGAATAATAAGATAACCATAGCTTGCTTCAAGCCGGCAATCTCCATGGGATCGACCGTTACTCACGTATGGTATTACATGGACGACCCAGTGCACTTGCTGGTTAGTTGTACGAGTTGTGAAAAGTGTGATTTACAATTTCATGCACCAGGTGTCAAAACTAAAAAATCTTTTTGGGACTTAACGGCTAGTGATGTATTTGATTTCAATTTGGTAATTTATGAATAGAGTGTGTTGTTATTTTAAATTTCTTGAGATTCCCTCCTGAAGGTTTTTTTAAACTATGTAGATGTTAGTTCAATTTGGAGATTCCTTGGAGCATTTGAAAGAAAAAGCATTCAACTCATCCTGAGCATTCACATGTATCCACCTTGAGCCTTTTGGAATTGCTTCATTGGAAATCACATGCATCCATACCCTAGTCAAAAGCAATTTCAGTTGGTCACGTCTTTCAAAATCGTAGCTATTCCCCATGACCAGACTGACTCTATGGTCTTGTCCTCCTCCCACTATCACTCTTCTCTATACATAGCACCACATGACCTCTAAATCACTTATCTAAAATGTGCCATGATCATCTTCTTGTGCTTTCACCTTCCTCTTTTTGTTTCTTCCTCCCTGCACCATTAGCTAAGCCCTCTCCTCAAGTGATCTCATCCAAATCAACACTCATTCTTTCCCAACATTCATATTTTTCTTCAAGCTTCTTGCAGTTGCTAACTCTCACCATCAACTGATTTTACTTCTCTACTTGAGGACAAGCAAGTTTTAAGTTTGGTGTCTGAGAGCAAAAGCTCTACTCTCTTGCTATCATCACTCGCGATTATCACCCACTCTCACTAATACAAATGGCACCTAAAACCTCTAGATCAATGAAGAGGAAAGGCAAGGACATGCTTCTTTGACTGTTTTCGATTATGATGAGGACAAATTTCTTTCAAGTTTCCACCAACATCAATTCTTTAGATGGGTCAGTCTCAGGCCAATAATTCTAGAGGTGGACTTTAAACTAAGAGATAAGGAATACCCTGAGATAAGAAAAGAGATAAATAAAAGAGGATGATCAATTCTTTGAAACCTAATAAGAAGGATTGGGAGCAATGTGGTCAAGAAGTGCTAAGCAAATGCCCCACCAGAACCACAACAACAACCAATATACCAAAGCTATGTGAGAGGCAAGATCATAGATTTTGGACTTGACAACATACGACGAGTCTTCCAGTTAAGAAATCCCTCTGCCTCTGCCTCAATGAGCTTTGATAGAAGGATAAATAGTGGTAATTTGGGGTATGAAAACATCATTAATGAAATTTGTATCCTTAAAACTAAATGGAAGTTGGATTCCGATGGGAGGCCAAATTAACTAAAGAGAAGAGATCTGTGTCCACTTGCAAGAGGATGGCTAGATTTTGTAAGAAGATTAATAAATCCAACCTCTAACACATCAGAGGTAACTGTAGAAAGAGTTGTTCTCATTTACAGTATAATAAAACATGAAGGAGTGAATGTGAAGGAGATCATATCCAGCAACATACACCGCATTCTAACAAGTGTAAGCTCAAATACAAGGCTTATATTCCCAAGCCATATTCAACTATTGTGTAATAATGCTAGAGTAATTCTAGAAGATGAGGCCTTATTGGAATTAGAAAGGCCAATCATAGCAAAAAAAATGGAAAAGGTAGTAGCAATTGACCCATTGGAAAGAGCAAGAGCCCAGAGAGAAAATCAACAACAACCTACACCTCAACTTCAGCATCAACAAATAATAAGGCCAGTCAAAATGCCACAACAACAGCAGGCTTAAGAAGAACACCAGTTTGATTGGGACCAGATCCAAAGTTCTCTTCAAGGCATCTCTAAGCAGCAAGTGCGATTCCAAGAACAATAGTTGCAATATCAAAGGGAACAGCAGGCATAATTTCAACAGATGCTTGAATTTCAACAATAACACTACAAAGGATTCCAGGAGCATAAAAAAATGGAAGAGAGCCTTCATGCAAGCAATTTTGGGTGCCAAATCAATATGCAAGGGAAGCTCAACTACTTGTGTCATGGGATGCAACAATTGAACCCAAGGCTAGTTCTATTCGAATAACTAGGAAGACAAATTGAGGCTGAAATAAGAAAGAAAGACAGCCCGTTGTACAAGAATATGATTTGGGGAAGCACATCAAGAGGAAAAAAACCTACATAAGAAGAAAAGTAAACACAAAAGGGTAAACAACCTACTGAACAATAAGAAGACAATGATGATGAGGAAGAAGATGAAGAATGAATAATAACAAGGAGGAACAATGGTGCACGAAATTGCAATCACACTTTTACAACTCCGCACAATTTTCGGCTTGAAGCAAGCTATGGTTATCTTGTAAATCTTAGTCAGGATATCAGAAATTATCAGGATTGATTGTGAAAAGCAAAAGAACATGAAACGATTACTTGTTTTGCAGTAATGGAGAATAGGTTGAGGTTTTGGAGATGCTCCATCTTCTGAATCTCTGCTTTCCTACTGTCTTCTTCCTCAAACATGCAAGGCTCCTTCCATGGCAAGCTGTATGTAGGGTTTCACCGTTGTCAATGGCTACCTCCCATCCTCTCAGTGAAAATGTTCCTATGCTCTGTCACAGCATGGCTAATCATCTGTCGGTTCTCGGTCAGGCCGGAATAGAATCCCGCGATTCTTTTGCGTCTGTCACTAACGCCCTGCCTGCTAGGAGTTTGAAGCACGTCACAGTCATTCAATCATTGAATCCTACTCAGAATACCACAGACAAGGTTTAGACCTTCCGGATTCTCTTGAATGCCGCCATCAATTCTAGCTTATACCACGAAGATTCCGGTTAAAGAATCCAAGAGATAACTACTTAATCTAAGGTAGAACGGAGGTGGTTGTCAGGCACACGTTCATAGTTGAGAATGATGATGATTGTCACGGATCATCACATTCATCCGGGTTAAGAACAAGTATTATCTTAGAATGGAAGCAAGCATGATTGAATGAGAAACAGTAGTAATTGCATTAATCCATCAAGACACAGCAGAGCTCCTCACCCCCAACCATGGGGTTTAGAGACTCATGCCATGGAAGATACAATGAGAAACGTGTAAAGTGTCATGAGGTACAGATACAATGTCAAATGATCCTATTAATAGTAAACTAGTAGCCTAGGGTATACAGAGATGAGTAAATGACTTAAAAATCCACTTCCGGGCCCACTTGGTGTGTGCTTGGGTTGAGCAATGAAGCATTTTCGTGTAGAGACCTTTTCTGGAGTTAAACGCCAGCTTTCATGCCAGTATGGGCGTTTAACTCCAAGTTTCATGCCAGTTCCAGCGTTAAACGCTGGAATTTCTGAGGCTGATTTGCCACGCCGGTTTGGGCCATCAAATCTTGGGCAAAGTATGGACTATCATATATTGCTGGAAAGCCCAGGATGTCTACTTTCCAACGCCGTTGAGAGCGCACCAATTGGGCTTCTGTAGCTCCAGAAAATCCACTTCGAGTGCAGGGAGGTCAGAATCCAACAGCATCTGCAGTCCTTTTTGGTCTCGGAATCGGATTTCTGCTCAGGACCCTCAATTTCAGCCAGAAAATACCTGAAATCACAGAAAAACACACAAACTCATATAAAGTCCAGAAAAGTGAATTTTAGCTAAAAACTAATAAAAATATATTAAAAACTAACTAGATCATACTAAAAACAATGCCAAAAAGCGTATAAATTATCCGCTCATCACAACACCAAACTTAAATTGTTGCTTGTCCCCAAGCAACTGAAAATCAAAATAGGATAAAAAGAAGAGAATATACTATAGACTCCATAATATCAAGGAAACTTAGCTCCAATTAGATGAGCGGGACTAGTAGCTTTTTGCCTCCGAACAGTTTTGGCATCTCACTCTATCCTTTGAAGTTCAGAATGATTGGCATCTATAAGAACTCAGAACTCAGATAGTGTTATTGATTCTCCTAGTTAAGTATAATGATTCTTGAACATAGCTAATGTATGAGTCTTGGCTGTGGCCCAAAGCACTCTGTCTTCCAGTATTACCACCGGATACATACATGCCACAGACATATAATTGGGTGAACCTTTTCAGATTGTGACCCAGCTTTGCTAGAGTCCCCAATTAGAGGTGTCCAGGGTTCTTAAGCACACTCTTTTTGCCTTGGATCACAACTTTATTTCCTTCTTTTTCTTTTCCTTTCTCTCTTCTTTTTTTTCGAAATTTTTTTTTTGAATCAATGCTTTTTCTTGCTTCAAGAATCAATCTGATGATTTTTCAGATCCTCAATAACAGTTCTCTTTTTCCTTCATTCTTTCAAGAGCCAACAATTTTAACATTCTCAAAACAACAAATTCAAAAGACATATGCACTGTTCAAGCATTCATTCAGAAAACAAAAATTATTGTCACCACATCAAACTAATTCAACCAGTTTCAAGGATAAATTTCAAAATCCTGTACTTCTTGTTCTTTTGTGATTAAAGCATTTTTCATTTAAGAGAGGTGATGGATTCATAGGACATTCATATCTTTAAGGCATAAAATTTCAATTTTATTAATTATGAATTAAGAACAAGACTCAAAGATAAATATAAGATGAGACTAAAAATAAAAATAGAAAACAAGACAAAAGAAAAACGCAAACACATAGGCTCCTAATGATAGAGGTTTTCACAGAGTTAGGACTCAACAACCTTGATTTTGAGAAGTGGATGCTCCCTCAGCTTGAGAGGAGAACTTTTGGCGTTTCATCTCTTGGAGTTCACGCCCCTGCTTCTCTTGTTCCTTCAGCAATTTGCAGAGCATGCAGTTCTGATTCTGCTGTTCTTCCTTCAGTTGCTCCATAGTCTCTTGCAACTTGGTGATAGATGCTTCTAGGCTGGTCCAGTAGTCAATTCTTGGGAATTCAGGGAGGAATTCATGCGCCCTCCTCTTGATAGAGTTGCCTTGCATTTGTCCTTCCATTGACTTCTTGGTAATTGGGTGTTCAATGGGTATGAACTCATCTACTCCCATCTTCACCCCAGCCTCTTTATAGAGCAAGGAGATCAAGCTTGGGTAAGCCAATTTGGCTTCAGTGGAATTTTTATTTGCAATTGTGTAGATCTCACAAGCAATCACATGATGAACCTCCACTTCTTTTCCAAGCATAATGCAATGAATCATCACTGCTCTCTTGATGGTGACCTCAGAACGGTTGCTAGTGGGCAATATGGAACGCCCAATAAAGTCTAGCCAACCTCTTGCAATTGGTTTGAGGTCTCCCCTCTTGAGTTGGTTTGGGACACCCTTTGAATTGGTTATCCACTTAGTTCCAGGGAGCCATATGTCCTCTAGAACTTGATCCAACCCTTTATCTGCTCTCACCATCCTCCTATTGAAGGAATCAGGATCATCTTGCAGTTGAGGTAATTTGAAGATTTCTCTTATTTTGTCCAGATGGAAGTACATAACTTTCCCTCTGACCATGGTTCTGTAGGTATGGTAAGCAGTTCCAGTCATTCTTTGCTTATCTGTTAGCCACAGATTAGAGTAGAATTCCTGAACCATGTTCCTTTCAACCTTTATTTCAGGATTGGTCAGAACTTCCCATCCTCTGTTTCGAATTTGCTCTTGGATCCCCGGATATTCATCTTCTTTCAGATCAAATTTAACTTCCGGGATCACTGACCTCAGACCCATTATTTTGTGATAATGGTCTTCATGTTCTTTGGTTAAGAACTTCTCTTGATTCCAAAGATTCTTTGGATTATTCTCTTTCTTTCCTCTTAAATTGGTTTGTTTTCACTTAGGAGCCATGATCTTGATGAATCTTGGCTTAGTGATCACGGAAAAGCACACCAAACTTAGAGGTTTGCTTGTCCTCAAGCAAAAGAAAGGAAAGAAGAGAGAGAGAGGAAGAGGAAATTCGAATGGTGTGGTGGGAAGAGGGAGCCAAATGGGTATTTATAAGGTGGGGAGGGGAATTTTCGAAAAAAAGAAATTTGAAAAAAAAGATTTGAGAAGATATGGAAAGAAATTGAGAGAAAGGTGAGTTTTTTGAACAAAATTTGGGAATGATTTGAATGATTTGAAGAATGATTTTGAAAATTTGAAAGTGAATGATGAGAGATTGAAATGTATTTTTGTAGAAAGATATGGGTGAGAAAAGGAAAGTTTGAAAAAATTTGATTTGAAAACAAAATTGTGGTCCCCCCACCTTTCTGGCGTTAAACGCCCAGAATGGCACCCATTCTGGCGTTTAACGCCCATTTGGTTCCCCTTTTGGGCGTTTAACGCCCAGCCAGGTGCCCTGGCTGGTGTTAAACGCCAGAAATCCTTTATCACTGGGCGTTTTTCTGAACGCCCAGGATGCTGCACACCTGGCGTTAAACGCCCAGAATGGTGCCCATTCTGGCGTTTAACGCCCAAAATGGCACCATTCCTGGCGTTAAACGCCCAGAATGGTACCCATTCTGGCGTTTAACGCCCAAAATGCCCCTTACTGGCGTTTTTTTGCCAGTAAGCTCTTTTTCTCTGCTTTTTGAGCTGAATCCTTCTGTAACTCTGTGAATTCCTTCATTTTTGATACTTGCCTCTGTAAGAACAATTCATACAACTTCCTAATGACTGGGTTGCCTCCCAGCAAGCGCTTCTTTACTGTCTCTAGCTGGACCTTCACTGAGAATCACTCAAGTCTCGGTCTTGAGCATTCCTGCTCAAAATTGCCTTCAAGATAATGCTTGATTCTCTGTCCATTAACAATGAACTTTTTGTCAGAATCAATATCCTGAAGCTCAACATATCCATATGGTGAAACTCCTGTAATCACATACGGACCCCTCCACCGGGATTTGAGTTTTCCTGGAAACAGTCTGAGCTTAGAGTTGAAGAGTAGAACTTTTTGTCCTGGCTCAAAGACTCTGGTTGACAACTTCTTGTCATGCCACTTCTTTGCCTTTTCCTTATAAATTTTTGCATTTTCAAAGGCATTGAGTCTGAACTCCTCTAGCTCATTTAGCTGGAGTAATCTTTTTTCACCAGCTAACTGTGCATCCATGTTTAGGAATCTGGTTGCCCAGTAGGCTTTATGTTCCAGTTCCACGGGCAGATGACAAGCCTTCCCATACACCAGTTGGTATGGAGAGGTTCCTATAGGAGTCTTGAATGCTGTTCTGTATGCCCACAGAGCATCATCCAAGCTCTTTGCCCAATCCTTTCTTCGGGCTATCACAGTCCGTTCTAGGATTCTTTTTAGCTCTCTGTTAGAGACCTCAGCTTGCCCATTTGTCTGTGGATGATATGGAGTTGCCACTTTGTGGCTAATTCCATATCTAACCATAGTAGAGTATAGCTGTTTATTGCAGAAATGGGTGCCCCCGTCACTGATTAGTACTCTGGGAACACCAAACCTGCTGAAGATGTGTTTCTGGAGGAATTTTAGCACGGTCTTGGTATTATTAGTGGGTGTAGCAATTGCTTCTACCCACTTAGATACATAGTCCACTGCCACCAGAATATAAGTGTTTGAGTATGATGGTGGGAATGGCCCCATGAAGTCAATGCCCCATACATCAAACAACTCTATCTCTAATATCCCTTGTTGAGGCATGGCATATCCGTGAGGCAAGTTACCAGCTCTTTGGCAACTGTCACAGTTACGCACAAACTCTCGGGAATCTTTATAGAGAGTAGGCCAGTAGAAGCCACATTGGAGGACTTTAGTGGCTGTTCGCTCACTTCCTAAATGTCCTCCATATTGTGATCCATGGCAATGCCATAGGATCCTTTGTGCTTCTTCTCTGGGTACACATCTACGGATCACTCCGTCAGCACATCTCTTAAAGAGATATGGTTCATCCCAGAGGTAGTACTTGGCATCTGAAATTAATTTCTTTCTTTGCACGCTACTGTACTCCTTGGGTATGAACCTCACAGCTTTATAATTTGCAATATCTGCAAACCATGGAGCTTCCTGAATGGCAAAGAGTTGCTCATCTGGGAAAGTCTCAGAGATCTCAGTAGAAGGGAGGGACGCCCCAGCTACTGGTTCTATTCGGGACAGATGATCAGCTACTTGGTTCTCTGTCCCTTTTCTGTCTCTTATTTCTATATCAAACTCTTGCAGAAGCAACACCCATCTTATAAGCCTGGGTTTTGAATCCTGCTTTGTGAGTAAGTATTTAAGAGCAGCATGGTCAGTGTACACAACCACTTTGGATCCCACTAGATAGGATCTAAACTTGTCAATGGCATAGACCACTGCAAGTAACTCTTTTTCTGTGGTTGTGTAATTTTTCTGTGCGTCATTTAGAACACGGCTGGCATAATAAATGACGTGTAGAAGCTTGTTATGCCTCTGTCCCAACACTGCACCAATGGCATGGTCACTGGCATCACACATTAATTCAAATGGCAATGTCCAATCTGGTGCAGAGATGACTGGTGCTGTGACCAGCTTAGCTTTCAGGGTCTCAAATGCCTGCAGACACTGTGTGTCAAACACAAATGGTGTGTCAGCAGCTAACAAGTTACTCAGAGGTTTTGCAATTTTCGAAAAATCCTTTATAAACCTTCTGTAGAATCCTGCATGCCCCAGAAAGCTTCTGATTGCCTTAACATTGGCAGGTGGTGGTAATTTTTCAATTACCTCTACCTTTGCCTTATCCACCTCTATTCCCTTGCTTGAAATTTTGTGCCCAAGGACAATTCCTTCAGTCACCATAAAGTGACATTTCTCCCAGTTTAAAACCAGGTTAGTCTCTTGGCATCTTTTCAGGACAAGTGCTAGGTGATTAAGACAGGAGCTAAATGAATCTCCATATACTGAAAAGTCATCCATGAAGACTTCCAGAAATTTCTCTACCATATCTGAGAAGATAGAGAGCATGCACCTCTGAAAGGTTGCAGGTGCATTGCACAGACCAAAAGGCATCCTCCTGTAGGCAAACACGCCAGAAGGGCAAGTGAATGCTGTTTTCTCTTGGTCCTGAGGATCTACTGCAATTTGGTTGTAGCCTGAATAGCCATCCAAAAAGCAGTAATAGTCATGACCAGCTAGTCTTTCTAGCATTTGGTCTATGAATGGTAAAGGAAAGTGATCCTTTCTGGTGGCTGTATTGAGCCTTCTGTAGTCAATACACATACGCCACCCTGTGACTGTTCTTGTAGGAACCAGTTCATTTTTTTCATTATGAACCACTGTCATTCCTCCCTTTTTGGGGACAACTTGGACAGGGCTCACCCAGGGGCTATCAGAAATAGGATAAATAATCCCAGCCTCTAGTAATTTAGTGACCTCTTTCTGCACCACCTCCTTCATGGCTGGATTTAGCCTCCTCTGTGGTTGGACCACTGGTTTGGCATTATCCTCCAACAGGATTTTGTGCATGCATCTAGCTGGGCTAATGCCCTTGAGATCACTTATGGACCACCCAAGAGCTGTCTTGTGTGTCCTTAGCACTTGAATCAGTGCTTCCTCTTCCTGTGGATTTAAAGCAGAGCTTATAATCACTGGAAAAGTGTCACCCTCTCCCAGAAATGCATACTTCAAGGATGGTGGCAGTGGTTTGAGTTCAGGTTTGGGAGGCTTATCCTCCTCCTGAGGAATTTTCGAAAATTCCTTTGTTTCCACTGATTCTTCTTGATCAGGTTGAGCATCTTTGAAGATGTCCTCAAGCTCTGATTCTAGGCTTTCAGTCATATTGATCTCTTCTACCAGAGAGTCAATAATGTCAGCGCCCATGCAGTCATTTGGTGTGTCTGGATGCTGCATAGCTTTTACAGCATTCAACTTGAACTCATCCTCATTGACTCTCAGGGTCACTTCCCCTTTTTGTACATCAATGAGAGTTCGTCTAGTTGCTAGGAAAGGTCTTCCTAGAATGAGAGTTGCACTCTTGTGCTCCTCCATTTCCAGCACCACAAAGTCAGTTGGAAAGGCGAATGGCCCAACCTTGACAATCATATCCTCTATTATGCCTGATGGATATTTAATGGAGCCATCAGCAAGTTGGAGGCATATCCGGGTTGGTTTGACTTCTCCAGTCAACCCAAGCTTTCTGATAGTGGATGCATGTATTAGATTGATGCTTGCTCCAAGATCACATAGGGCTGTCTTGGTGCAAGCACCTTCTAATGTGCATGGTATCATAAAGCTTCCTGGATCTTGAAGCTTTTCTGGTAAGCTTTTTAGAATGACTGCACTACATTCTTCAGTGAGAAACACTTTTTCCGTTTCTCTCCAATCCTTCTTATGACTTAAGATTTCTTTCATGAACTTAGCATAAGAAGGTATTTGCTCAAGTGCCTCTGCAAACGGAATCTTTATTTCAAGAGTCCTTAGATAGTCTGCAAAGCGGGCAAATTGCTTATCCTGTTCCGCTTGGCGGAGTTTTTGAGGGTAAGGCATCTTGGCTTTATATTCTTCAACCTTAGATGCTGCAGTTTTATTCCTTACAGAAGTGGTTAAAGAAGCCTTGTTAGAGGGATTACTGTCAGCACTCTCAGGTGTCTGATCTTCCCTTGGCGTTTGAACGCCAGGATTTGGTGGAAAATGGGCGTTTAACGCCAACTTTTCCCCCTTTTCTGGCGTTTGAACGCCAGAACTGGGCAAGGAATGGGCGTTTAACGCCAGCTTTCCTTCCCTTTCTGGCGTTTGAACGCCAATAATATTCCTCTCTGGGCTCTTACTGTCCTCAGAGGGATTTTGAACAGTGGTTTGGTTATCCTCTGTCAATTGTTCCTTGTTTGGCTTTCTGCTCTTTTGAGCAGAGGTATTCAGTGTCTTCCCACTTCTCAGTTGAACTGCTTGACATTCCTCTGTTATCTGTTTAGATATTTTCTGTTTTGCTTAATTCAACTGCAGTTCTATGCTCTTGTTAGCAACTTTAGTTTCATGAAGCATCTCTTTAAAGTCTGCTAATTGTTCTGTCATCAGGAGCAATTGTTGATTAAGCTCAATTATTTGTTCTTGAGGACTAGGGTCAGTGACTACTGCCATGACTTCCTCTCTTGGAGAGAACTCATTGCTAGAGTACAAATATTGGTTTCTAGCAACAGTGTCTATGAGTTCTTGAGCTTCTTCAATTGTCTTCCTCATGTGTATAGATCCACCAGCTGACTGGTCTAAAGACATCTGAGCTTTTTCTGTAAGCCCATAGTAGAAGATGTCTAACTGCACCCACTCTGAAAACATTTCAGAGGGGCATTTTCTTAGCATACCTCTATACATCTCCCAGGCATTATAAAGGGATTCATTATCCTCTTGTTTAAAGCCTTGGATGTCCAGCCTTAGCTGTGTCATCCTCTTTGGAGGGTAAAAGTGATTCAGGAATTTGTCTGATAACTGTTTCCATGTCTTTATGCTTGCTGTAGGTTGGTTATTTAACCACCTTTTAGCTTGATCTTTTACAGCAAATGGAAACAGTAA
Organism: Arachis hypogaea; assembly: GCF_003086295.3. Lineage (NCBI taxonomy): Eukaryota > Viridiplantae > Streptophyta > Magnoliopsida > Fabales > Fabaceae > Arachis > Arachis hypogaea. The sequence goes on along the minus strand of NC_092037.1, from coordinate 45,958,726 downwards.
TAGTCTGTAGACATCCTGATCCACCTCTTTATCATGTACTGTGTCAGCAATTTGTAAAAACTGTGCCAGAAACTCAGTAGGTTCTTCCTGTGGAAGACCGGAATACTGGCAAGTTTGCTGCACTATGATAATGAGTTGAGGATTTAGCTCAAAGCTGCTTGCTTTGATGGGAGGTGTACATATGCTACTCCCATATGCAGCTGTAATGGGGTTAGCATATGACCCCAGAGTCCTTTTGGACTGATCAATTTCACTTAGGACCATGATGGATAAAATATTTTTTTTTTGAATTAACGAAAAAAAATAAATTAAAATAAAAGAAAATTAAAATAAAAATTCGAAAATCAAAAGGGAAATAAGATCAAAGCAAATTGAGAACTGAATCAATTAGTTAATCAAAAAGATTTTGAAAACAGCAATTAAAAATATCTGATTGAAAAATTTTTATGAAAAAGATTTGATTTTTGAAAAGAGGAAAGAGAAAAACAACAAAAAGACACCAAACTTAAAATTTTTAGAAAATCAAACACTAATTTTCGAAAATTTTTAAGGGAAAAACACAAAGAGGACACCAAACTTACAATTTTTATGAACCAAAAAGGGACTAAGAACATGCAATTTCGAAAATTAAAAGAAAAACAAAAGCATGCAATTGACACCAAACTTAAAATATGAACTAGACTCACTAAAAGACTCTAAACCAACAAAAATAAACAGTCCTAATCTAAGCAACAAGATAAGCCGTCAGTTGTCCAAACTCGAACAATCCCCGGCAACGGCGCCAAAAACTTGGTGCACGAAATTGCAATCACACTTTTGCAACTCCGCACAACTAACCAGCAAGTGCACTGGGTCGTCCAAGTAATACCTTGCGTGAGCAAGGGTCGATCCCACGGAGATTGTCGGCTTGAAGCAAGCTATGGTTATCTTGTAAATCTTAGTCAGGATATCAGAAATTATCAGGATTGATGGTGAAAAGCAAAAGAACATGAAACGATTACTTGTTTTGCAGTAATGGAGAATAGGATGAGGTTTTGGAGATGCTCCATCTTCTGAATCTCTGCTTTCCTACTGTCTTCTTCCTCAAACATGCAAGGCTCCTTCCATGGCAAGCTGTATGTAGTTATTCACCGTTGTCAATGGCTACCTCCCATCCTCTCAGTGAAAATGTTCCTATGCTCTGTCACAGCATGGCTAATCATCTGTCGGTTCTCGGTCAGGCCGGAATAGAATCCCGCGATTCTTTTGCGTCTGTCACTAACGCCCCGCCTGCTAGGAGTTTGAAGCACGTCACAGTCATTCAATCATTGAATCCTACTCAGAATACCACAGACAAGGTTTAGACCTTCCGGATTCTCTTAAATGCCGCCATCAATTCTAACTTATACCACGAAAATTCCGGTTAAAGAATCCAAGAGATAACTACTTAATCTAAGGTAGAACGGAGGTGGTTGTCAGGCACACGTTCATAGTTGAGAATGATGGTGATTGTCACGGATCATCACATTCATCCGGGTTAAGAACAAGTATTATCTTAGAATGGAAGCAAGCATGATTGAATGAGAAACAGTAGTAATTGCATTAATCCATCAAGACACAGCAGAGCTCCTCACCCCCAACCATGGGGTTTAGAGACTCATGCCGTGGAAGATACAATGAGAAACGTGTAAAGTGTCATGAGGTACAGATACAATGTCAAATGATCCTATTAATAGTAAACTAGTAGCCTAGGGTATACAGAGATGAGTAAATGACTTAAAAATCCACTTCCGGGCCCACTTGGTGTGTGCTTGGGTTGAGCAATGAAGCATTTTCATGTAGAGACCTTTTCTGGAGTTAAACGCCAGCTTTCATGCCAGTTTGGGCGTTTAACTCCAAGTTTCATGCCAGTTCCAGCGTTAAACGCTGGAATTTCTGAGGCTGATTTGCCACGCCGGTTTGGGCCATCAAATATTGGGCAAAGTATGGACTATCATATATTGCTGGAAAGCCCAGGATGTCTACTTTCCAACGCCGTTGAGAGCGCGCCAATTGGGCTTCTGTAGCTCCAGAAAATCCACTTCGAGTGCAGGGAGGTCAGAATCCAACAGCATCTGCAGTCCTTTTTGGTCTCGGAATCGGATTTCTGCTCAGGACCCTCAATTTCAGCCAGAAAATACCTGAAATCACAGAAAAACACACAAACTCATAGAAAAGTCCAGAAAAGTGAATTTTAGCTAAAAACTAATAAAAATATATTAAAAACTAACTAGATCATACTAAAAACAATGCCAAAAAGCGTATAAATTATCCGCTCATCAAACAACAAACAAGGTGGCCAAGTTCTTTTTGTGTGATTTTAGTTCCATCACTACAAGAAAACAGCTCTATTGCCATGCTTTTAAATCGTGGCAAAAACTTGAAAAAAGCGTGGCGATAGCTTTTCACTATGCTTTTTGAGCTATCGTCACGCTTTTGGTGACTTGTCACCACACTTTTTATAGATTGCCATGTTTAAAAGAGTGGCCGTATATGGGAGATATGGCTACACTTTAATATGGCCATGCTTTCAAAGCGTGGTAATAGAGAGAGATATAGCCACGCTTTTAAAGCGTGGCGATAGCGAGAGATACAACCACGCTTTAAAAGCATGACAATAGCCTTATCAAATTAAAAAAAATTCCTTTTTCTAACTTTACCTTCATCGCTGCAAAATATAAATTTTCAGTCCTTTTTTATTACCAAACCTATAAATATGGTATGCCATTTTTATTACAAGACAAATCAAACAATAATTAGTGACATAATTTTTTCTATAATTATTTTATACATTAGGAAACTAATATTCAAATATAAGATAAATCTCGAGTTCAAATAAAAGTAGAAACGATTACAATCTCTATTCAAATCAAACATACAGCAGTGCAAAAAAGAATAATAATAAATAAAATATAAAAAATTAATTTTTTACGAACTAGTTATATTTATCTCCACCATCAACATCTTCTTACAGTAGGGCCTATGTACTACCCTCTCTTAACCATCAAGTTCTCTGGCGGTTGAGTCTCCTCTAACCATGTCACTTCAGATGCTTTATCTACCTCAACACCTGTTATTTAAAAATTAACACATGTTAGGATTTGGCTTTTTCTATTAGGCTTAATATTATTAGGACAAGAAGGAGGAACAAAAGTACTTGGAAGATCTTTGATAGGAGGAGACCTTCGAAAATAGGAGCTGTGGAATGATGATCATAAGAGCCCTGTAATTCAAGCCAATCATATGATCTAGCATGTAAAGAGCCATAAAGAAGCTTACTTAAAACATTCATCTTGAGATGATTATGCAATGGAATGATGGAACCAGGAGCCATGCAAAAGATTCCCATCTGCAATAAATATTCAAACTTTGACATTCATGCTTTGTTGATGAAGGGTTCCAAACACAACCAAAAATATTCAACCAAAGAGACAATTAGCAAATCAAACTAAACACAATCATTCAACCGACTGTACTAAATTAGAAAATAAAACTAACTTCACTAGATCGAATATCCACTCACCGTAGGTCCTTTCCATAATGTTGAAAGCCCTTTGATATTTGTCCAGTGATTTTCTAAACTTGCTCAATGTTGAATACATACTTCCCATATGCATATGTATCAAATCTAGATGTGGTGTTTCATCCTTCAAATTGTCAATAACTTTTCTCATATAGCAATAGTGAAAATATAAGAACGGACACCACATAGAAAAGGCAGTGAAACACTATAAGATTCTAGAGGGAACTACAACTAAAATAAGTGTGCAAATGTATGCCTTTCACCATTGAAATATGACTTCAACAGATATACAGAACAAACAATTATTGGCAACTATAAGTATACAATTACAAAGAGATATAGTGACAAGAACACTACTTCAGCATGTAACACATCAAACATACTCTTTAAGACTAAAACCATGATAAATTTGACAAAGTCGAAAGTAAAAAAAAAACTCAGAAATGAGAAAATTGGATAAAAAGGAAAACATACCACATTCAACAGAAAAGCAACAGGTTTTAGGTGTCCAACAGCCACATAACCCAGCACTAAGATGTAACAACCCCGGTTTTCGAGTACGCAAGATCTTTTCTGAAAGTACAGATTTTTCCGCAAGGTCAGTAAGGGGTGAACCTCTGCTATATCATCAAGCATCTCAATCTTCATTATCATTATGCTATCTTTAACTCAGGACCTTAGTTGAGACAAGCCCGACAACGCAATCGCGAAAATCCTAGTTTTGAACCGTATCAGTTAGGAGTTTTGATTCTGTTTTTCATAAATAGTCTCAATTTGATGAATCGGACTCGATTCATGAGAGAAGAGAGATAAAAGTATAATATTATCATTATATGAGTATTAGAAGCTTCTTGAATGATATTATAAGGTTACCTGGTCAATTTTAGTTAAAAACAGAAAATCGGTTTAATCGGGTTCACAGTTTACTAGTGCAGCTTAACACCAGCACTCTCTGATGACTTTAGCCATGCTAAGGCCTCATCATACATGTTCTATTCTCATAATAAATATGTTACTAGTATTATTTATACTAGTAGCTTAGAAAATAACTTTTAGAGGTGTTTTTACAAGTGTTCCGATACATCTAGTTTTAGTAGTTATACACCTGAGATATTTTAATATTATTTTAATCCACCTCCAAGCCAACCAATCACAACTCACCCTATACCCCCAAGACCCCCAAGGCTGGTTCATTTCCACGTTGTGGCCAAAAATAAAAAGAGAGAAAAAGAGAGAAAAGTTCCTAATTCCAAATCTTGAAAGCTTGATTTCTTCTTAACTAAAACTCAAATCAAAACTCTGATTACACCAAAATGATCCTCTCTTCTTCCTCTACATAAGCATGTAACTTATCAAGGCTGGAAATAAGGTTAGATGGCTGTTCCTTTCCCCTTTGAATTCGATTTTCAAGGAAGCATGCTTAAAACATTTGTTTTCTTGATGTTCTTCCTTAGATCTCTTGCTTAGCTTGACTTGTGAGCCAAGAATCTTCAATTTCCATCACTTTTAAGGTGAGTAATGTCTTCCTAACATGTTGATTAAGGTTTGGTCAATTGAGATTTTATGGATTCAAAGTTGTTCTTGATGTGTTTTAGGAGGAAAAAATGCTTTAAGAACACTTCAAAGAGTAACCGGATTTGGAGCAACAAATCAAGGTAGGGTTTGGTAAAATTAATCTTGATTAATTTTGTTTGAGATGTGTGATTATGATACGATTTGGTTATGCTTGAAATTAATTGTTTATATGAGTAATTCTTGTTGAAATTTTGGTAAAAATTTGATGAAATTTGATGAAATTCAAGCTATGAACTTGTGTTCTTGTGGCTGCTGGAAAAACGAACCCTAACCAATAAATTGGGGTTGAATTTGTGTTGAAATCAAGTGGAAAACATAGGGCTTTGGTGGCTGCAATTTTATTTTGAATTATGGTAAAAATCGCTTGCTGAAAAGATTGAAAAACGGGTAAAAATAGAGAAAGAATTTGAAAAATTTACGAAGAACACGAAGAACACTTTGAGTGTGATGAAGAACATTGAAGTACACCATTTAGATCTTAAAAAGGGCAAGGTTGTAATTATTTTGGTGTTTGAGGGGTTATTTTGTAATTTCGAAAAGGTAGGGTGGTTAAAGTAGAAATATTAAAAGTTATGGGTGGTAAAAATTGAATTTTAAAGGTTAAAAGTAAAAAATGGGTAATTTTCAAAAATTTAATAATAAAATAATAAATAATAATAAAATATTAAATAATAATATTTAATTAAAAATAATATTTTAATAAAAATAATAAAATAATGCGGAAAAGGCAATTTTCTGTAAAAGCTTTAGAAAGACAACTTTAAGCGTAAAATCTCATAATTACCTTCATAAAACACTTAGGGAGTGGTAATAACATGATTGTGAGGCAAAGATAAAGGAAAAATAAGAAGTTAAAGGAAAGATAAAAACTAAAGAAAATTCTGTAAAGTTTTAATGATAGAAAAACAGACAGGGATTAGTGAACGAACTAGGGCAACATAGTTAGTCCTTGAGTTGCGACTAGGGTTAGGTATAATATGAAAAGTTAAACTGTTTCAGTATAGACGTAATGAACCTATACTTGGGATAGGCTAACTATTCATATCGAAATTTACAAAAGCTATAAATACATACGTTAAACAGAGAAAACTATAGCAGAGTAAAGAGACAAAGAGAAAAGAGTAATCAGTGCATAGTAAAGAGATACAGAGAAAAGATTAACCAGAGAAGAGTAAAGAGACAAAGAGAAAAGAGTAATATAACAAAGAGAATAGAGAAAAATAGTATAAAAATAAAGAGTTAAGCCTTGTGGCATGATATTCTATTGTATGTTCATCTGCTGCTGTTTCGTTGGCCCTAGAGGTCCTGTAGGCCCAAGTTCACCTACAGAGCGTTGTTATTCCTGTAGATCGAAGTTCACCTACAGTGAATATCAATTGTGTATCTCAGGGTGTTGCTCTTGTAGGCCGAAGTTCACCTTCAGAGAGTTGTGATTCCTGTAAGCCGAAGTTCACTTACAGGAGGGGCCATTTCTGTAAGTCGAAGTTCACTTATAAAGGTGTTATTTCTATAGGGCGAAATTCACCTACAGAAAGTTGTTGCATTATGTTTAGACTATTCCTGTAAGCCGAAGTTCACTTATGAGAGTGATATTTCTGTAGGCCAAAGTTCACTTATAGAGAATAAGCCATATCTAGGACTAGTTCCTGGGTAATGTTGGGCTGTAGAGTGTAAACCAACACGTGAGCTTATCACCTGCATAGGAGAGACATGTGATGAGCGGATATTTTATACGCTTTTTGGTAGTATTTTCATATAGTTTTTAGCATATTTTATTCACTTTTTATTATGTTTTTATTAATTTTTATTCAAAAATCATATTTCTTAACTTCACTATGGGTTTGTGTATTTTTCTGTAATTTCAGGTATTTTCTGGCTGAAATTGAGGGACCTGAGCAAAAATCTTATTCAGAGGCTGAGAAGGACTACAGATGTTGTTAGATTCTGACCCTCCTGCACTCGAAATGGATTTCCTGGAGCAATAGAAGGCCAAATGGCGTGATCTTAATTGCGTTGGAAAATAGACATCTTGGACTTTCCAGCAATATATAATAGTCCATATTTTTCTCGAGATTTAATGGCCCAAACTGGCGTTAAACGCCAGCCAGAAACCCTTTTCTGGCGTAAAACGCCAGAACTGGCACCAAAACTGGAGTTAAACGCCCAAAAGGCACCAAAGCTAGCGTTTAACTCCAAGAATGGCCTATGCATGTGAAAGCTTCAAAGCTTATCCCAAACACTCACCAAGTGGACCCCGGAAGTGGATTTCTGCACTATCTGCACTTAGTTACTCATTTTCTGTAAACCTAGGTTACTAGTTTAGTATAAAAACTACTTTTAGAGATTCATTTAGGACTTATGACATTTTTACATTTCATATTGTATCTTTGACAGCATGAGTCTATAAACCCCATAGGTGGGGGTGAGGAGCTCTGCTGTGTTTCAATAGATTAATGGAATTACTACTGTTTTCCATCCAATTACGTTTGCTTCTATTCTAAGATATTCACTCGTACTTCAATGTGATGAATGTGATGATTTGTGACACTCATCATCATTCTCAAATCCATGAACGCGTGCTTGACAACCACTTCTGTTCTATCTGAGCTCAACATAGTCATTGGGCGACAGCTTGAGTGCGTATCTCTTGGGCTCCTGATCCACGAGTTTGACTGCTTCTCCTGACAACAGAGCATTCGAATCCATGAGATCATAACCTTCGTGGTAAAGGTTGGAAACAATTGGTAGCATTTCTGAGATCTGGAAAGTCTAAGCCTTGTCTGTGGTATTCCGAGTAGGATCTGGGAAGGGATAACTGTGGCGAGCTTCAAACTCGCGAATGTTGGGTGCAATGACAGTGTGCAAAAGGATAAATGTATCCTATTCCGACACAAGTGAGAATCGACAGATGATTAGCCCTACGGGAACCGTAGCTGGACCATTTTCACTGAGAGGACGGATGGTAGCCATTGACAACGGTGGTCCACCAACATATAGCTTGCCATAGAAGGAGCCATGCGTGTTTAGAGAAGAAGACAGTATAGGAAAGCAGAAATTCAGAGGGCAGAGCATCTCCGAAATCCCAACCTGTTCTCCATTACTAAATAACAAGTATCATTTATTTCATGTTCTTTTACTTTTGGCAAACAAAACTCTTTTTATTATTAAACTCCTGACTAAGAGTTACAGGATAACCATAGCTTGCTTCAAGTCGGCAATCTCCGTGGGATCGACCCTTACTCACGTAAGTATTACTTGGACGACCCAGTGCACTTGCTGGTTAGTTGTGCGGAGTTGCAAAAGTGTGATTGCAATTTCGTGCACCAAGTTTTTAGTGCTGTTGCCGGGGATTGTTCGAGTTTGGACAATTGAAGGTTCATCTTGTTGCTTAGATTAGGAATAATTTATTTTTGTTGGTTTAGAGTTTTCTGTTTGAGTCTAGTTGCATGTTTTAAGTTTGGTGTCAATTGCATGTTTTCATTTTCCTACATATTTTCGAATTTTTGTGTTCCTTGTTTGATCTTCAGTTTTTCTTGTTTTGTGTCTTTCCTTATTTCTCTTGTGCATTTTCGAATTATTAGTGCCCAAAGTATAAAAATTTTTTAAGTTTGGTGTCCTTTGTGTTTTTCTTTTCTTAAAAATTTTCAAAATTTATTCTTGGTGTTCATCTTGATCCTCAAAGTGTTCTTGGAGTTCATCTTGACATTCAAAGTTTTCTTGTTTGTTTTCTTTGTTTTGATCTAAAAATTCTAAGTTTGGTGTCATTTTATTGTTTTTCTCTTTCCTCATTAAATTATATATATATATATATATATATATATATATATATATCTTTTCCTTTATTTACTCATCATTTTCGAATTCCTATCTTTTTAAATCTTTTTCAAAATAAATTCTTTTTCAAATTTCTTTTTATATTTTTCAAAAATATTTTATAAAAGTTTTCAAAATCCTTTTTCTTTTTAAATTTTCGAATTACTTGTCCCGTTTTATTAGTTTGATTGAAAAATTTTATGTTTGGTATTTTCTTGTTGAGAAAGTTTCAATCTTTAAAATTTTAAATCATATCTTTTCCAAATCTTTTTTTTCTTACAAGTATCTTTAATTTTAGGACATATCTTTTTCAAAACTACCTAACCACTTTCTCTCTCCTTAATTTTCGAAACTCACATTCAATTTTTCATTTATTTTATTTTATTTTTCAGTATTCAAAAAAAATAAAAATAAAAATATTTATTGCTAACCAGAATGTAGAAAAACAATTGAATCAGACAAAACAGCAGTTATCTAAACAGATAACAAAAGAATGCCAAGCTGTTCATTTATGGAGTGGAAAGACATTAAATACCTCAACTCAAAGCAGCAGGAAGCCAAGAAAAGAACATCTGACAGAGGATAACAAATTCACTGCCCAAAATCCCTCGGAGAATAATAAGAGCCCAGAGAGGAATAATTCTGGCGTTCAAACGCCAGAAAAGGGCAGCAACCTGGCATTAAAAAGGTAGCAACCTGGCGTTAAACGCCCAAAAAGCACCCAGTTCTGGCGTTCAAATGCCAATGAGGGATCAGACACTTGCAAGTGCTGATAACAACCCCCTTAAGCAGGCTTCTCTAACCACTTCTGTAGGTAATAAACCTACAGCAATTAACATTGAAGAATATAAAGCCAAGATGCCTTATCCTCAGAAACTCCACCAAGCAGAACAGGATAAACAATTTGCCCGCTTTGCAGACTATCTCAGAACTCTTGAAATAAAGATTCCGTTTATAGAGGCACTTGAGCAAATACCCTCTTATGCTAAATTCATGAAAGAGATCTTAAGTCATAAGAAAGATTGGAGAGGAACTGAAAAAGTTTTTCTCATTGAAGAATGCAGTGCAATCATTCTTAAAAGCTTACCAGAGAAGCTTAAGGATCTCGGAAGCTTTATGATACCATGCATATTAGAGGGTGCTTGCACCAAGACAGCTCTATGTGATCTTGGTGCAAGTATCAACCTGATACCTGTATCCACTATCAGAAAGCTGGGTTTGACTAAAGAAGTTAAACCAACCCGAATATGTCTCCAACTTGCTGATGGCTCCATTAAAATGCCATCAGGCATAATTGAGGACATGATTGTCAAGGTTGAGCTATTTGCCTTTTCCACTGACTTTGTAGTGCTGGAAATGGAGGAGCACAAGAGTGCAACTCTCATTCTAGGAAGACCTTTCCTAGTAACTAGACGACCTCTCATTAACGTTCAAAAAGGGAAAGTAACCCTGAGAGTCAATGAGGATGAGTTTAAGTTGAATGCTGTCAAAGCTATGCAGCATCCAGACACATCAAGAGGCTACATGAGCGTTGATATTATTGACTCCCTGGTGGAAGAGGTCAATATGACTGAAAGTTTTGAATCAGAGCTAGAGGACATTTTTAAAGATGTTTAGCCTGATCTGGAGGAACCAGAGAAAACAGAAGAACCTCTGAAAACTCCTCAGTAAGGGGAGAAGCCTCCTAAACCCGAGCTCAAACCACTACCACCATCCTTGAAATATGCATTTCTGGGAGAAGATGACACTCTTCCGGTAATCATAAGCTCTGCCTTAGAGCCACAGGAAGAGAAAGCATTAATTCAGGTGCTAAGGACACACAAGACAGCTCTTGGGTGGTCCATAAGTGATATCAAGGGCATTAGCCCAGCCAGATGCATGCACAAGATCCTATTGGAGGATGATGCTAAGCCAATGGTTCAACCACAGAGGCGGCTGAACCCAGCCATGAAGGAGGTGGTGCAGAAAGAGGTCACTAAGTTACTAGAGGCTGAGATTATTTATCCTATTTCTGATAGCCCCTGGGTGAGCCCTGTCCAAGTTGTCCCCAAGAAGGGAGGCATGACAGTGGTTCATAATGAAAAGAATGAATTGGTTCCTACAAGAACAGTTACAAGGTGGCATATGTGTATTGACTACAGAAGGCTCAATACAGCTACCAGAAAGGATCATTTCCCTTTACCATTGATAGACCAGATGCTAGAGAGACTAGCAGGTCATGATTACTACTGCTTTTTGGATGGCTATTCAAGTTACAACCAAATTGCAGTTGATCAACAGGACCAAGAGAAAACGGCATTCACGTGTCCATCTGAGGTATTCGCCTACAGAAGGATGCTATTTTGTCTGTGCAATGCACCTGCAACCTTTCAGAGATGCATGCACTCTATTTTCTCTGATATGGTGGAAAATTTTCTTAAAGTCTTCATGGATGACTTCTTAGTATTTGGAGACTCATTCAGCTCTTGTCTTGACCATCTAGCACTTGTTCTGAAAATGTGCCAAAAGACTAACTTGGTTTTAAACTGGTAGAAATGTCACTTTTATGGGGACTGAAAGAATTATCCTTGGGCACAAAATTTCGAACAAGGGAATAGAGGTGGATCAAGGTAAGGTAGAGGTAATTGAAAAATTACCACCACCTGCCAACGTTAAGGCAATCAGAAGCTTTCTGGGGCATGCATGATTCTATAGGAGGTTTATAAAGGATTTTTTGAAAATTACAGAGCCTTTGAGCAATCTGCTAGCTGCTGACATACCATTTGTCTTTGACATAGAGTATCTGCAGGCCTTTGACATTCTGAAAGCCAAACTGGTCACAGCACTAGTCATTTCTGCACCAGACTGGAATTTACCATTCGAACTAATGTGTGATACCAGTGACCATGCCATTGGTGCAGTATTAGGATAGAGGCATGACAAGCTTCTGCATGTCATTCATTATGCTAGTCGTGTTTTAAATAACGCACAAAAGAATTACACAACCACAGAGAAGGAGTTGCTTGCAGTGGTTTATGCCATTGACAAGTTCAGATCTTATTTAGTAGGATCAAAAGTGATTGTGTACACTGACCATGCTGCTCTAAAATATCTCTTCACAAAGCAGGATTCAAAACACAGACTCATAAGATGAGTGTTACTTCTGCAAGAGTTTGATATAGAAATAAGAGACAAAAAAGGGACAGAGAACCAAGTAGCTGATCATCTGTCCCGAATAGAACCAGTAGCAGGAGCGTCCCTCCCTCCTACTGAGATCTCTGAAACCTTTCCGGATGAGCAATTGTTTGCCATTTAGGAAGCACCGTGGTTTGCAGACATTGCAAATTATAAAGCTGTAAAATTCATACCCAAAGAGTACAGTAGGTAGCAAACAAAAAATTTGGTTTCTGATGCAAAGTACTACTTGTGGGATGAACCATATCTCTTTAAGAGATGTGCAGATGGAATAATCCGTAGATGTGTACCTAGAGAAGAGGCGCAGAAGATTCTATGGCACTGCCATGGATCACAATATGGAGGACATTTTGGAGGTGAGCGAACAGGCACAAAGGTTTTCCAATGTGGCTTTTATTGGCCTACTCTCTATAAAGACTCCCGAGAGTTTGTACGTAACTGTGACAGTTGCCAGAGAGCTGGTAATCTACCTCACGGTTATGCCATGCCTCAGCAAGGGATCTTAGAGATTGAGTTGTTTGATGTATGCGGTATTGACTTCATGGTGCCTTTCCCACCATCATATTCAAACACTTATGTTCTGGTGGCAGTAGACTATGTATCTAAATGGGTAGAGGCAATTGCAATACCCACTAATGATACTAAGATAGTGCTGAAATTCCTCCAGAAGCATATCTTCAACAGGTTTGGTATCCCTAGAATACTGATCAGCGATGGAGGCACTCATTTCTGCAATAAATAGCTTGACTCTGCTCTGATCCGATATGGAATTAACCACAAAGTGGCAACTCCATATCATCCACAGAAAAATGGGCAGGCTGAAGTCTCAAATAGAGAACTAAAACAAATCCTGGAACGGACTGTAAATGCCCATAGAAGGGATTGGGCAAGAAGTCTGGATGATGCCCTGTGGGCATACAGAACCGCCTTCAAGACTCCTATAGGAACCTCTCCATACCTGCTTGTGTATGGAAAAGCCTGTCATCTGCTAGTGGAACTGGAACACAAGGCCTACTGGGCAACCAGGTTCCTAAACCTTGATGCTAAGGTAGCTGGAGAGACGAGATTACTCCAGTTGAATGAGCTAAAGGAGTTTAGACTCAATGCTTTTGAAAATGCAAAAATTTACAAGGAAAAAGCAAAAAGATGGCATGACAGAAAGCTATCATCTAGAGTCTTTGAGCTAGGACAGAAGGTTCTGCTATTTAACTCTAGGCTCAGATTGTCCCCTGGGAAACAGAAATCCCGGTGGAAGAGTCCATATGTGATTACAAATGTGTCACCATATGGATATGTAGAGTGATAAACCACTATTTTATTGTTTATCTTGTACTTAATTGAGTGGATTTATCGATCTTTCATACACTCATTCATACTAAATGCATGGGTTTACATTCTCCTTCCTGATTTTGTGCTATGATTGAAAACATGCTTCTTTGGCCTTATATTTGCTAATATTAATCCTCTCTTGTTACCATTAGATGCCGGGGCATAAATGGCTCAGAGGATGGAAAGGAAACATGCAAAAGTGGAAGGAATACAAGAAGTTGAAGAAACTGCTAAGCTGTCTAGTCTGACCTCTTTGCACTCAAACAGTCATAACTTGAGCTACAGAGGTCCGAATGACGCGGTTTCAGTTGCGTTGGAAAGCTAACATCCGGGGCTTCGCAACGATATATAATTTGCTATAGCTGCTCCAAAGTTAAGCGACGCAAACGCGTGGATGACGCGTCCACATCGCATCTGCGAATCTCATTCCACGCAAACGCATGGATGATGCCTCCGCGTCACTTTCCCGCGACCTGTACGTACCAAATTTTGAAATTAGTGATTTCTGGGTTGTTTCTGACCCAGTTTTCAGCCCAAAAAGCACATATTAGAGGCTATAAAGTGGGGGAATGCATCCATTCATATTCATGCTTTTCATAATTCATAATTTTTAGTTTTAGATGTAGTTTTTAGAGAGAGAGGTTCTCTCCTCTCTCTTAGGTTTTAGGATTAGGATTCCTCTTAAAGGATTTAGGATTTCAACTCTTCATCAGGTTCAATATTCTTTTTACTTTATATTTCTCTTCTAACTTGAGATACTTTAATGCTTTTATTTATGTTTGATTTATGTTGCCCAATTGGCTTATGAATATTGTCCATGTTAGATTTGACTGCTTTGAATGAATGTTATTTGAGGTATTCCAGATATTTATTATTTTAATTTAGCTTTTTATATTATTGGCTTTAATTGATTAACTGGAAGCTCTTGAGTTATCAACTATTCATGATTGATTGTTATGTCGGCTAATTAACTGGAATTCCACTAACTCTAGTCTTTCCTTAGGAGTTGGCTAGGACTTGGGAATTCTAACCAATTGGTTCACTTGACTTTTCCTTGCTACGCAAAGGTTAACTAAGTGGGATTAATTTCCATTCTCATAGGAGTAACTAGGATAGAACTTCTGAATTTTCATATCTTGCCAATAGTTTATTTTATAGTTAATTATTTATTTTATTTGTCTTTTAATTTACTTGTTCCTCACTTTCAAAACCCCAATTTACAAAACCCATAACCAATAATAAGAACATACCTCCCTGCAATTCCTTGAGAAGACGATAAATTTTAAAAGGGTTTGTTACTTGTGACAACCAAAACGTTTGTAAGAAAGGTTGATTGCTTGGTTTAGTAACTATACTTACAACGAGAGTTTACTATAACTTCTAAACCGTCTCCAAAATGGCACCGTTGCCGGAAAATTGCTAACGTGTGCTTTATTATTGGTTATTGTAAATATTCATAAAAAAAATATCAAATCTTTTTCAAAATATTTTCTTTTTATTAGTTTTTGTTTTTATCTTCTCTCACTACTATGAACTCTCACCCCTTTGGCTATGAGTCTGGTTGCACCTATGTTACAGGAAGAGAAAGCTATAACAGGAATATGCATCAAGGTCAAGGCAATCAAAGATGGACGGAGCCAAGAGAATCTGATCAACCCTTTAGGCAACAACACCTTCCAAGATATCACAGACAAAGACCATCCTACAATGCATACCAAGCTGATAGATATGGTCGACTGCCTAGTAGCTACCAACAAGCCCCACCGTATGCTCAGAGACCATCCTCACAACATAACTTTGAACCACCACACTCACAAGCCCTTTTCCACCATTCACCTCCATATGACCCCAATCCTTATTCACCACACCAACCACCATATGAACCATACCTAGAACCACCACCTCAATATACACCATCTCTATATCCTTATCAAGAGGAACCACTTCCGTGTTATGAATCGTTTCTCCCAACAAACGAACCCTCCTATCCACCCCAAACCTCCATGGAAAGCAAACTTTCCTCTATCACTAGTCTCACCTCTACTCTTCAAGCACTTATATCCCGCATGAACCAACCCTCTACCCCCAATATTCAACCCTCAAGCTCCAATGCACTTCCATCTCAACCACACAATGATCCACCCATCCCATCACCACCATCCATGGAAGAGCACCCACATCCATCAACCCAAGAGCAACATGATCCCAATGATACTATTGACATGGAACAAGAGAGAAAGGATCATCTTCGCGAATCCATACTTCATAAGGAGCTAGAGAAGGCACTAAAGGTAAAGGTAGTAGAGACCTTTGCAGATGAAGGAGTAGTTGAAGGGAGTTATCATAGAAAAAAAGCCATCAAGGAGGATTTTGTACTTGAAGGTGAAGAAATAGTTGAACAGGAAATCATCAAGGACGAATACAATTTCATACTTAAATACCTGGTTCAAGCAAGAATTCGATTACCTTTCCGACGTTCGGACATTCAAAGAACCCCATGGCTTCATGTGGAAAATCTACTGAAGAACGTAGCAGGAAGGAGAAGTTGGACACTCCGGTGGATAGCGAGCAGCACGATTTTGTATTGGAACAATTGGAAGAAGCTACGCCTGCTGATGAGCGGATAATTTGTATACTTTTTGGCATTGTTTTTAGTATGTTTTTAGTATAATCTAGTTAGTTTTTAGTATATTTTTATTAGTTTTTAGTTAAAATTCACTTTTCTGGACTTTACTATGAGTTTGTGTGTTTTTCTATGATTTCAGGTATTTTCTGGCTGAAATTGAGGGACCTGAGCAAAAATCTGATTCAGAGACCAAAAAGGACTGCAGATGCTGTTGGATTCTGACCTCCCTGCACTCGAAGTGGATTTTCTGGAGCTACAGAAGCCCAATTGGCGCACTCTCAATGGCGTTGGAAAGTAGACATCCTGGGCTTTTCAGCAATATATGATAGTCCATACTTTGCCCAAGATTTGATGGCCTAAACCGGCGTTCAAAGTCACCCTCAGAAATCCCAGCGTTAAACGCTGGAACTGGCACCCAAATAGGAGTTAAACGCCCAAATTGGCACTAAAGCTGGCGTTTAACTCCAAGAAGAGTCTCTGCACGAAAAATGCTTCATTGCTCAGCCCAAGCACACACCAAGTGGGCCCGGAAGAGGATTTTTATGTCATTTACTCATTCCTGTACACCTTAGGCTACTAGTTTTCTATAAGTAGGACCTTTGACTATTGTATTAGAAATCTTTTGATCACTTTAGATCTCTAGATCATCTTTGGACATTTTAGTTCTTAGATCATTGGGAGGCTGGCCATTCGGCCATGCCTAGACTTTATGCTTATGTATTTTCAACGGTGGAGTTTCTACACACCATAGATTAAGGTGTGGAGCTCTGCTGTACCTCGAGTATTAATGCAATTACTATTGTTCTTCCATTCAATTCCGCTTGTTCTTTATCCAAGATATCACTTGTTCTTCAACTTGATGAATGTGATGATCCGTGACACTCATCATCATTCTCACCCATGAACAAGGTGACTGACAACCACTCTTGTTCTACAAGCGATCAAGGCTCTAGTGAATATCTCTTGGATTCTTTAACCAGAATCTTCGTGGTATAGGCGAGAACTGATGGCGGCATTCAAGAGAATCCGGAAGGTCTAACCTTGTCTGTGGTGTTCTGAGTAGGATTCAATGACTGAATGACTGTGACGTGCTTCAAACTCCTGAGGGCGGGGCATTAGTGACAGACGCAAAAGAATCACTGGATTCTATTCCGGCCTGATTGGGAACCGACAGATGAATTCCGCTATGCTGTGACAGAGCATATGCAATCGCTTTCATTGAGAGGATGGGAGGTAGCCACTGACAACGGTGAAACCCTTGCTTAAGCTTGCCATGGAAAGGAATAAGAAGGATTGGATGAAGACAGTAGGAAAGCAGAGAGACGGAAGGGAAGGCATCTTCATGCGCTTATCTGAAGTTCCTACCAATGAATTACATAAGTATCACTATCTTTATCCTTTGTGTTATTTTCGTTCATCACCATTACCATTTGAGTTTGCCTGACTAAGATTTACAAGATAATCATAGCTTGCTTCAATACTAACAATCTCCGTGGGATCGACCCTTACTCGCGTAAGGTTTATTACTTGGACGACCCAGTGCACTTGCTGGTTAGTTGTGCGAAGTTGTGTAATGCCATGGTATTGAACTACCAAGTTTTTGGGGTTCATGACCGGGGATTATGAGAGTTGTGAAAAAGTATTGTTCACAATTTCGCGCACCAAGTTTTTGGCGCCGTTGCCGGGGATTGTTCAAGTTTTGAGCAAGCTTTTGGTAACATCAGTGCCAAGATCCGGCAACAACACCAAGTTTTTGGCGTTATTGCCAGGGATTGTTCGAGTTTGGACAACTGACGGTTCATCTTGTTGCTTAGATTAGGTATTTATTTTTTTCGAAATTCTTGAAGATGAATTCTAGAGTTTCATGATGATTTGTTGAAATCTGGCTGGCTGAGAAGCCATGTCTAATCTCGTTGGACCGAGGTTTCAACTTATCATCACAAGAGCTTGTTGATTTCTATCAATCTTGCTTTTGGAGCAGTGATCTGCTAAGGCTTGGCTGGCCTTTGGCCATGTCTAGTGTTTTGGACCGAAGCTTTCTTTGAAAGCTTGGCTGGCTGTGAAGCCATGTCTAATTCCTGGACCGGAGTCTTAGACTAGCATTGCACTGATTCCTGGAATTCTCATTAAGAATTTTGATACCTTTTTCCACTTGATTTTCGAAAAACACAAAAAAAAATTAAAAAAATCATAAAATCCAAAAATATTTCTTGTTTGAGTCTAGTGTCTCATCATAAGTTTGGTGTCAATTGCATGTATTCATTCATATATCTTGGTGATCTTCAAGATGTTCTTGATGATTTACTTGCTCTGATCTTTGAATTCAATTGACTTGATTGTTTTGTGTGTCTCATATGCATTTTCATTTTGTTAGTGTCAGTAGTATACAAACTGCTAAGTTTGGTGTCTTGCATGCATTGTTATTTGATTCTTGTTGCATTTTGGTTTGTCCTTATTATTAAAAATCCAAAAATATTTTTAATTTGTGTCTTTTCAAGTCAATAATACAGAGAATTGAAGATTCAGAACATACAGCAGAGGAATTGCACAGAAAAAGCTGGGCGTTCAAAACGCCCAGTGAAGAAGGACAGACTGGCGTTTAAACGCCAGCCAGGGTACCTGGTTGGGCGTTTAACGCCCAAAAGGGTAGCATTTTGGGCGTTAAACGCCAGAATGGATACCATTCTGAGCGTTTAACGCCAGGATGGCTAGAAGGGAAGATTTTGTTTTCAAATCAAATTTTTTTAAGTTTTCAAAATCTTTTCAAAATCAAATCTTTTTCAAATCAATTTTCCAATCAAATCTTCTTCAAAACCAATTTCTTTCCATTTTTTAAGATACTTACTATCAATCAACGATTTGATTCAACATTTCAAGTATGTTACCTTTTCTGTTGAGAAAGGTTTAATGTTTGAATCATATCTTTTCTTGTTAGTCAAGTTTTTTTAATTTTCAAATCAAATCTTTTTAAAATGTTTTTCAAATCATATCTTCTCAATCACATTTTTTTTTAATCAATCATATCTTCTTAACCACATCTTTTTCAAAATAGTTTTCAATCAAATCTTTTTTATTTCTAATTTCAAAATCTTTTTCAAAAATCACTTGATTTCTTTTCCATTTTCATTTTCGAAAATTAAGTAATGTTTTTCAAAAATGTTTTCAAAATTTTTTTCACTTAATTTTCGAAAATTACTTCCCTCCTTCTCACATCCTTCTATTTATGGACTAACACTATCCCTTAATGCAAAATTCGAACTCCATCTCATTTGTTAAGTTCGAATTTTCCACTTCTGTCTTCTACTCTTCTTTTCCTCTGACACCTAAAGGAATCTCTATACTGTGACATAGAGGATTCCACATTTTCTTGTTCCCTTCTCTTTCTTATGAGCAGGAGCAAAGACAAAGGCATTCTTGTTGAGGCTGATCCTGAACCTGAAAGGACATTGAAGAGAAAGCTAAGAGAAGCCAAAGCACAACTCTCTTTAGAGCACCTGAACGAATTCTTCAAGGAAGAAGAACTCATGGCAGCCGAAAACAACAACAATGCCAACAATGCAAGGAAGGTGCTGGGTGACTTTACTGCACCTACTCCCGACTTCTATGGGAGAAGCATCTCTATCCCTGCCATTGGAGCAAACAACTTTGAGCTTAAGCCTCAATTAGTTTCTCTAATGCAACAGAATTGCAAGTTTCATGGACTTCCATTGGAAGATCCTCATCAGTTTTTAGCTGAGTTCTTGCAAATCTGTGACACTGTCAAGACTAATGGGGTTGACCCTGAGGTCTACAGACTTATGCTATTCCCTTTTGCTATAAGAGACAGAGCTAGAACATGGTTGGACTCTCAACCTAAAGAAAGCCTGGACTCTTGGGAAAAGCTAGTCAATGCCTTCTTGGCAAAGTTCTTTCCACCTCAAAAATTGAGTAAGCTTAGAGTGGAAGTCCAAACCTTCAGACAGAAGGAAGGAGAATCCCTCTATGAAGCTTGGGAAAGATACAAACAATTGATCAGAAAGTGTCCCTCTGACATGCTTTCTGAATGGAGCATCATAGGTATTTTCTATGATGGTCTCTCTGAACTGTCCAAGATGTCTTTGGATAGCTCTTCTGGAGGATCTCTTCATCTGAAGAAGACGCCTACTGAGGCTCAAGAACTGATTGAAATGGTTGCAAATAACCAATTCATGTACACTTCTGAAAGAAATCCTGTAAACAATGGGACTAGTCAGAAGAAAGGAGTTCTTGAAATTGACACTCTGGATGCCATTTTGGCTCAGAACAAAATATTGACTCAACAAGTCAATATGATTTCTCAAAGTCTGTCTGGAATGCAAAATGCACCAAGCAGTACTAAGGAAGCTTCATCTGAGGAAGAAGCTTATGATCCTGAGAACCCTTCAATGGAAGAGGTGAATTACATGGGAGAACCCTATGGAAACACCTACAATCCTTCATGGAGGAATCATCCAAATCTTTCATGGAAGGATCAACAGAGACCTCAACAAGGTTTCAATAACAATAATGGTGGAAGAAACAGGTTTAGCAATAGCAAACCTTTTCCATCATCTTCTCAGCAACAGACAGAGAGCTCTAAGCAGAATACCTCTGACTTAGCAACCATGGTCTCTGATCTGATCAAAACCACTCAAAGTTTCATGACTGAAACAAGGTCCTCCATTAGAAATTTGGAGGGACAAGTGGGTCAGCTGAGCAAGAAAATTACTGAACTCCCTCCTAGTACTCTCCCAAGCAATACTGAAGAAAATCCAAAAGGAGAGTGCAAGGCCATCAACATGGCCGAATTCTGGGAGGAAGAAGAGGCAGTGAACGCCACTGAGGAAGACCTCACTGGACGTCCACTGGCCTCCAATGAGTTCCCCAATGAGGAGCCATGGGAATCTGAGGCTCAAACTGAGACCATAGAGATTCCATTGGACTTACTTCTGTCATTCATGAGCTCTGATGAGTATTCCTCCTCTGAAGAGGATGAGTATGTCACTAAGGAGCAAGTTGCTAAATACCTTGGAGCAATCATGAAGCTAAATGACAAGTTATTTGGAAATGAGACTTGGGAGGATGAACCCCCTTTGCTCACCAAAGAACTGGATGACTTGTCTAGG
This sequence comes from Arachis hypogaea, assembly GCF_003086295.3. Classification (NCBI taxonomy): domain Eukaryota; kingdom Viridiplantae; phylum Streptophyta; class Magnoliopsida; order Fabales; family Fabaceae; genus Arachis; species Arachis hypogaea. Next base: position 45,937,545 of record NC_092037.1, on the reverse strand, counting down.
CAGAAACTGCCTCAAAAGAGACAGGACCCTGGGAAGTTTTCATTACCTTGTACCATAGGCACCATGACCTTCAAGAAGGCCTTGTGTGACTTAGGGTCAAGTGTAAACCTCATGCCCCTCTCTGTAATGGAGAAGTTAGGGATCTCTGAGGTGCAAGCTGCAAAAATCTCACTTGAGATGGCAGACAACTCAAGAAAACAAGCCCATGGACTTGTAGAGGGTGTTCTGGTTAAAGTTGAAAACCATTACATCCCTACTGATTTCATAGTCCTAGAGACTGGAAAGTGCATGGATGAATCCATCATCCTTGGCAGACCCTTCCTAGCCACAGCAAAGGCTGTGATTGATGTTGATAGAGGAGAGTTGATCATTCAAGTGAATGAAGAATCCTTGGTGTTTAAAGCCCAAGGATATCCCTCTGTCATCATGGAGAGGAAGCATGAAGAGCTTCTCTCAAAACAGAGCCAAACAGAGTCCCCACAGTCAAACTCTAAGTTTGGAGTTGGGAGGCCACAACCAAACTCTAAGTTTGGTGTTGAACCCCCACATTTAAACTCTATGTTTGGTGTTGGGAGGTTCCAACACGGTTCTGAGCATTTCTGAGGCTCCATGAGAGTCCTCTGTCAAGCTAGTGACAATAAAGAAGCGCTTGTTGGGAGGCAACCCAATGTTTTATAATTAATTATTTTCTTTTGTTATTTTATCTTTTTTGTAGGTTGATGATCATAAGAAGTCACAAAAACAATGGAAAAAGTAAAAACAGAATGAAAAAACAGGAAGAAAAACAGCACACCCTGGAGGACGCACCCACTGGCGTTTAAACGCCAGTGAGGTTAGCTGGTGGGCGTTTTAACGCCCAGTCTGGCACCATTCTGGGCGTTTAACGCCAGAAAGGGGCACCAGACTGGCGTTAAACGCCAGAAAGGGGCAAGATGCTGGCGTTAAATGCCAGAAATGGGCACCAGCCCGGCGTTTAACGCCAGAAATGGCACAAAACGTGATTTTGAATGCCATTTGGTGCAGGGATGACTTTTCCTTGACACCTCAGGATCTGTGGACCCCACAGGATCCCCACCTACCCTACCACTCTCTCTCTTCTTCACCAATCACCTCAACACCTCTTCCCCAAAAACCCCTCACCTATCAAATCCCATCTTTCTCTTCACCACTCACATCCATCCTTCATAAAACCCCACCTACCTCACCATTCAAATTCAAACCACCTTACCACCCAAACCCACCCTCAAATGGCCGAACATCTCTCTCTCCCTCTCCTATATAAACCCTCCTTCACTCCTTCATTTTCACACACCTTAAACACTACTTCTTCTCCCTTTTGGCCGAACACAAAGCCCTCTCCATCTCCTCCATTTCTTCTTCTTCTACTCTCTTCTTTCTTCTTTTGCTCGAGGACGAGCAAACATTTTACGTTTGGTGTGGTAAAAGCATTGCTTTTAGTTTTTCCATAACCATTTATGGCATCCAAGGCCGGAGAAACCTCTAGAAAGAGGAAAGGGAAGGCAAAAGCTTCCACCTCCGAGTCATGGGAGATGGAGAGATTCATCTCAAGGGTGCATCAAGACCATTTCTATGAAGTTGTGGCCTTGAAGAAGGTGATCCCCGAGGTCCCTTTTTCACTCAAGAAGGGTGAATATCCGGAGATCCGACATGAGATCCGAAGAAGAGGTTGGGAAGTTCTTACCAACCCCATTCAACAAGTCGGAATCTTGATGGTTCAAGGGTTCTATGCCAATGCATGGATCACCAAGAACCATGACCAAAGTGTGAACCCGAATCCAAAGAATTACCTTACTATGGTTCGGGGGAAATACTTGGATTTTAGTCCGGAGAGTGTGAGGGTGGCGTTCAACTTGCCTATGATGCAAGGAGATGAACATCCTTACACTAGAAGGGTCAACTTTGATCAAAGGTTGGACCAAGTCCTCACAGTCATATGTGAAGAGGGCGCCCAATGGAAGAGAGATTCAAGAGGAAAGCCGGTTCAATTAAGAAGGCATGACCTCAAGCCCGTGGCTAGAGGATGGTTAGAGTTCATACAACGCTCAATCATTCCCACTAGCAACCAGTCCGAAGTTACCATAGACCGGGCTATCATGATCCATAGCATCATGATTGGAGAAGAAATAGAGGTTTATGAGTGGGAGTTGACATAGAGGGAGACACCCCCATTGAGGAGGACAAGCCCATCACTAAAAAAAGGATGGAGCACACAAGAGATCCCACTCATCATGAGATCCATGAGATTCCTCAAGGGATGCACTTTCCTCCACAAGACTATTGGGAGCAATTGAACACCTCCCTAGGAGAATTGAGTTCCAACATGGGACAACTAAGGGTGGAGCATCAAGAACACTCCATCATCCTTCATGAGATTAGAGAAGATCAAAGAATCATGAGGGAGGAGCAACAAAGACAAGGAAGAGACATTGAGGAGCTCAAGCACTCCATAGGATCTTCAAGAGCAAGAAAGAGCCGCCATCACTAAGGTGGACCCGTTCCTTGATTTCCTTGTTCTTTATTCTTCTGTTTTTCGAATTTTATGCTTATGTTTATCCATGTTTGTGTCTTGTGATCATTAGTGTCTTAGTGTCTATGCCTTAAAGTTATGAATGTCCTATGAATCCATCACCTTTCTTAAATAAAAATGCGCTTAATTGATAAAAGAAAGAATTGCATGAATTTTGAATTTTATAACAGTTAATTATTTTGATGTGGTGGCAATATTTTTGTTCTCTGAATGTATGCTTAAACAGTGCATATGTATCTTCAATTTGTGGTTCATGAATGTTGGCTCTTGAAAGAATGATGAAAAAGGAGACATGTTACTGAGGATCTGAAAAATCATCAAAATGATTCTTGAAGCAAAAAAAAAAAAAAGAAAGCATTTTTATTCAAAAAAAAAATCGAAAAAAAAAATAGAAAGAAATAAAGAGTTGTGATCCAAGGCAAATAAGAGTGCGCTTAAGAACCCTGGACACCTCTAATTGGGGACTTTAGCAAAGCTGAGTCACAATCTGAAAAGGTTCACCCAATTATGTGTCTGTGGCATGTATGTATCCGGTGGTAATACTGGAAGACAGAGTGCTTTGGGCCACAGCCAAGACTCAATAAGTAGCTTTGTTCAAGAATCATCATACTTTACTAGGAGAATCATTAACACTATCTGGACTCTGAGTTCCTAAAGAAGCCAACCATTCTGAATTTCAAAGGATAGAGTGAGATGCCAAAACTATTCAGAGGCAAAAAGCTAAAAGCCCCGCTCATCTAATTAATACTGATCTTCATAGATGTTTTTGGAATTCATTGCATATTCTCTTCTTTTTATCTTATTTGATTTTCAGTTGCTTGGGGACAAGCAACAATTTAAGTTTGGTGTTGTGATGAGCGGATAATTTGTATACTTTTTGGCATTGTTTTTAGTATGTTTTTAGTATAATCTAGTTAGTTTTTAGTATATTTTTATTAGTTTTTAGTTAAAATTCACTTTTCTGGACTTTACTATGAGTTTGTGTGTTTTTCTGTGATTTCAGGTATTTTCTGGCTGAAATTGAGGGACCTGAGCAAAAATCTGATTCAGAGACCAAAAAGGACTGCAGATGCTGTTGGATTCTGACCTCCCTGCACTCGAAGTGGATTTTCTGGAGCTACAGAAGCCCAATTGGCGCGCTCTCAACGGCGTTGGAAAGTAGACATCCTGGGCTTTCCAGCAATATATGATAGTCCATACTTTGCCCAAGATTTGATGGCCCAAACCGGCGTTCAAAGTCACCCTCAGAAATCCCAGCGTTAAACGCTGGAACTGGCACCCAAATGGGAGTTAAACGCCCAAACTGGCACTAAAGCTGACGTTTAACTCCAAGAAGAGTCTCTGTACGAAAAATGCTTCATTGCTCAGCCCAAGCACACACCAAGTGGGCCCGGAAGAGGATTTTTATGTCATTTACTCATTCCTGTACACCTTAGGCTACTAGTTTTCTATAAGTAGGACCTTTGACTATTGTATTAGAAATCTTTTGATCACTTTAGATCTCTAGATCATCTTTGGACATTTTAGTTCTTAGATCATTGGGAGGCTGGCCATTCGGCCATGCCTAGACCTTATGCTTATGTATTTTCAACGGTGGAGTTTCTACACACCATAGATTAAGGTGTGGAGCTCTGCTGTACCTCGAGTATTAATGCAATTACTATTGTTCTTCCATTCAATTCCGCTTGTTCTTTATCCAAGATATCACTTGTTCTTCAACTTGATGAATGTGATGATCCGTGACACTCATCATCATTCTCACCCATGAACAAGGTGACTGACAACCACTCTTGTTCTACAAGCGATCAAGGCTCTAGTGAATATCTCTTGGATTCTTTAACCGGAATCTTCGTGGTATAGGCGAGAACTGATGGCGGCATTCAAGAGAATCCGGAAGGTCTAACCTTGTCTGTGGTGTTCTGAGTAGGATTCAATGACTGAATGACTGTGACGTGCTTCAAACTCCTGAGGGCGGGGCGTTAGTGACAGACGCAAAAGAATCACTGGATTCTATTCCGGCCTGATAGTGACAGACGCAAAAGAATCACTGGATTCTATTCCGGCCTGATTGAGAACCGACAGATGAATTCCGCTATGCTGTGACAGAGCATATGCAATCGCTTTCACTGAGAGGATGGGAGGTAGCCACTGACAACGGTGAAACCCTTGCTTAAGCTTGCCATGGAAAGGAATAAGAAGGATTGGATGAAGACAGTAGGAAAGCAGAGAGACGGAAGGGAAGGCATCTTCATGCGCTTATCTGAAGTTCCTACCAATGAATTACATAAGTATCACTATCTTTATCCTTTGTGTTATTTTCGTTCATCACCATTACCATTTGAGTTTGCCTGACTAAGATTTACAAGATAACCATAGCTTGCTTCATTACTAACAATCTCCGTGGGATCGACCCTTACTCACGTAAGGTTTATTACTTGGACGACCCAGTGCACTTGCTGGTTAGTTGTGCGAAGTCGTGTAATGCCATGGTATTGAACTACCAAGTTTTTGGGGTTCATGACCGGGGATTATGAGAGTTGTGAAAAAGTATTGTTCACAATTTCGCGCACCACCTGCCATTGAAAAGGAAAAAGTGGTTGAAGACTTAGGAGATGCTGAACGTCCATGGGAAAATCAACTTATAGAGCATCCTTCAAAGACGTTTAAAACTGATGTTGAGGAGGGTGTACAATCTCCAAGGCATCTCATGATTGAAGACTTTGAAGGGGATGGTCAAGAGATGGATTCGATTATTGATGAATTCTTATCTACATTTGTGTCCTCTCCCATTGGACTTGACATAGAGATGAAAGAAGAAGAAGCACAACCTCCCATGCCCTTGGTGAACAATGAAGAAGAGATTGAATTGGAAGAAATCCACCAAGAGGAAGAGGTTAATATTGAAGAAGATTGCAAAGAGGTGGAAGATGTCGAAGAAGAGCACAAGGGAGTGGAGCTTGCACGTTCCTTAGAAACACCTCCCCCTAAGTTGCCATCATCCTTCACAACATTCAAGTGGGTAAAATTCATATCCCTTAGCTTTCTAATTCCACTTGAATATGGGCTACTGGAGACGGATGGTCAACTTAGAGCTCTTTGTGGCATTAAGAGTAAAAGGAAGATGGTCATTGGTAAGAATTATCCTGTAAGGTTCATTATAGTTGGAAGCTCAAAGTTTAAACGCAAAGGTTGGTGTACAGCTTAATTGAATGGGTCTAAGAAGTTGTTTGGCTGCTTTAGTGAGAATTCAGACTGCTTGCCACCCGGTTGGAACACTAATGATCAACAAGAACATGGGTGCAAAAGCAAGGTTTGGGACCCCAGAATTCAATCTAGAAATCAATCTCTTGGGGCCTTGTCACTTGCTTCAGCTTACTTGAAGGCCTTCTGCGCCTAGTTTGGGATCCCAGAGGCTACTGGAATTCCAAACACTGGTGGAGATTCCTGGATCAGTACAAGCACGAGCCACCAAAACAAGGAGCTCACTAGAATGTCCAACTTAAGGACTTTAACTAAAAGTGCTAGGTGGGAGACAACTCACCATGGTATTATCGTTCCTGTTTCAATTTTAATTCTAGTCTGTTTTGTTTGTTTTTGAGTTTTGATTGAACCTGGAATCATGCATACTTGTATAGCACTCATATTAAGCATTGCATTCTGCATATTGCATTAAAAAAAATTTTTGCACACGACGCGACAGCGTCGCCGACGCATCCGCGTCGCAGGTGCATTAGGGAGAAAAGAAAAGTGAATAGAGAGTCACGCGAGAGCGTGGCTGGAGGCGTGCCTTTGGCACAAATTAGTCCAAGCAATCGCGTCGCTGACGCATCTGCGTCAAGTGGGAAAAACGCCTCCCACGCATCCGCGTCACCCACGCGAACGCCTGCCTTAACATCGACGTAAAAAGGGTGTAAGGTCGAAAGTTGGGCTGGAATGAGGCTGGACTCATGCTAGACGCACAAGCCCTACCACGCGTAAGCGTGCCCCACGCGTCTGCGCCGTTTTCAAAATTTAGCCATCCACGCGATCGCGTCAACCATGCGACCGCGTCACCCTCAAAAGTGGCAATATGATTTTCGAACAGAGAGTTGTGCGAGTGGTGCATGAAATTGTGATCATCAACAATGGCGCCAATAAACTTGGTAGCGCTCTCAAACGTGAATCAAACTTTGTCACAACTCCGCACAACTAACCAGCAAGTGCACTAGGTCATCCAAGTAATACCTTACGTGAGTAAGGGTCGATCCCACGGAGATTGTTGGTATGAAGCAAGCTGTGGTCATCTTGTAAATCTCAGTTAGGCGAATAATAAATGTTATGGAGTTTTCGAATAGTAAATAAAGCAGAAAATAAAGATAGAGTTACTCATGTAATTCAATGGTGGGAATTTCAGATAAGTGTATGGAGATGCTTGTCCCTGTTGGTTCTTTGCTTTCCTACTGCCTTCCTTCAATCCTTCTTATTCCTTTCCATGGCAAGCTGTATGTTGGGCATCACCATTTTAAATGGCTACATCCCATCCTCTTAGTGAAAAAGGTCCAAATGCTCTGTCACGGCACGACTAATCATCTGTCGGTTCTCGATCATGTTGGAATAGAATCCCTTGATTCTTTTGCGTTTGACATCACGTCCAACAATCGCGAGTTTGAAGCTCGTCACAGTCATTCAATCCCTGAATCCTACTCGGAATACCACAGACAAGGTTTAGACTTTTTGGATTCTCATGAATGCCGCCATCAATCTAGCTTATACCACGAAGATTCTGATTAAGGAATCCAAGAGATATGCGCTTGGTCTAAGGTAGAACGGAAGTGGTTGTCAGTCACGTGTTCATAGGTGAGAATGATGATGAGTGTCACGGATCATCACATTCATCATGTTGAAGTGCAACGAATATCTTAGAATAAGAACAAGCGGAATTGAATAGAAAATAGTAGTAATTGCATTGAAACTTGAGGTACAGCAGAGCTCCACACCCTTAATCTATGGTGTGTAGAAACTCCACCGTTGAAAATAAATAAGTGATGAAGGTTCAGGCATGGCCGAATGGCCAGCCCCCAAAACGTTATCACAGGATCAAAAATACAACCCAGGATGAAAATATAATAGTAAAAAGTCCTATTTATACTAAACTAGCTACTAGGGTTTACAAAGGTAAGTAATTGATGCAGAAATCCACTTCCAGGGCCCACTTGGTGTGTGCTTGGGCTGAGCTTGAACTTTACACGAGCTAAGGCTTCTATTGGAGTTGAACGCCAAGTTGTAACATGTTTTTGGCGTTCAACTCTGGTTCGTGACGTGTTTCTGGCATTTGACTCTAGAATGCAGTGTAGAACTGGCGTTGAGCGCCAGTTTTCGTCGTCTAATCTCAAATAAAGTATAAACTATTATATATTTCTGAAAAGCTCTGGATGTCTACTTTCCAATACCGTTGAGAGCGCGCCATTTGGGGTTCTGTAGCTCCAGAAAATCCATTTAGAGTGCAGGAAGGTCAGAATCCAACAGCATCAGCAGTCCTTTGTCAACCTTTTATCAGAGTTTTGCTCAGGTCCCTTGATGAGCGGATAATTTGTACGCTTTTTGGCATTGTTTTTAGTATGTTTTAGTTAGTTTTTAGTATATTTTTATTAGTTTTTAGTTAAAATTCACTTTTCTGGACTTTACTATGAGTTTGTGTGTTTTTCTGTGATTTCAGGTATTTTCTGGCTGAAATTGAGGGACCTGAGCAAAAATCTGATTCAGAGACTAAAAAGAACTGCAGATGCTGTTGGATTCTGACCTCCCTGCACTCAAAGCAGATTTTATGGAGCTACAGAAGCCCAATTGGCACGCTCTCAACGGCGTTGGAAAGTAGACATCCTGGGCTTTCCATCAATATATAATAGTCCATAATTTGCTCGAGATTTGATGGCTCAAAGCGGCGTTCTAAATCAGCTCAAAACTGCCCAGCGTTAAACGCCGGAACTGGCACAAGAATGGGAGTTAAACGCCCAAACTGGCACAAAAGCTGGCGTTTAACTCCAAGAGAAGTCTCTACACGAAAATGCTTCAATGCTCAGCCCAAGCACACACCAAGTGGGCCCGTAAGTGGATTTTTATGTCATTTACTCATCTTTGTAAACCTTAGGCTACTAGTTCTTTATAAATAAGACCTTTTGCTATTGTATTCTGATCTTGGTAGCTATCTTTATTCTTATGCTATCTTAGATCATTGGGAGGCTGGCCTCACGGCCATGCCTAGACCTTGTTCTTATGTATTTTCAACGCTGGAGTTTTGACAAACCCCAATTTGAGGGTTTATCTTGTATTGAATTTAGAGTATTTTGATAACCTTTTGTCACATTTAGCCTATGAATTAGCATGGTTTTGTTATCTCTCCCACATTTGTGCTTAAGTGTAAAAACATGCTTTTTAAGCCTTATCTTGATGAATTCTAATTTCTCTTTGATTCCGCTAGATGCCTTGATGTGTTTACTAGTAATCTCAGGTTGAAATAGGCTAGACATGGATCAAAGGAAGCAAGGAAGGAAGCATGCAAGTGGAGAGAAGCACTAAAAGCCAAAAGAGCTGATCCAGACCATGTACGCGTACGCGCACTAGGCGCTCGCGCGCACATTGCGAAAAAGGCCAAGGACGCGCACGCGTACCATGCGCGCACGCGCCGATGATGGCACATGACTTCATTTATTTAGCACGTGCCTAGCGATTTTGGAGAGGTTTCAGCAACCAACTTTGGCGCCAAAATGCACATAAAAGCCAAGGATTGAAGGGGATTGACAACACATGTTCATACATACATACACACTCACTAGTTTTTAGTTTTAGTTTAGTTTTCTAGAGAGAGAAGCTCTCACTTCTCTCTAGAATTAGGATTAGGTTTAGGATAAACTCTCTTCTTAGATCTAGATTTAATTCATGCTTTGATTCAATCTTCCCTTATCAATTCTCAATCTTCTCATCTCTCTCTCTCTTTCTAGTTATGTGTTTCTATAATTGTAGTTCTTCATTTTGTTTTGGATAGATTGTTGTTCTTTAGTTTCATTTCAATAATGCAATTTGAGGTAATTCATGATAATTGTGATTCCCTTGATTGTTGTTGTTAATTCTTTGCAATAATTGTTGTTAGATTTGTTCTTGTTGTTGATTTACTATGTTTTCCTTTTATGCCTTCCAAGTGTTTGATGAAATGCTTGTTTGGATTTTAGAATAGATTTTTGTCCCTCTTGGCCTAGGTAGAGTAATTAGTAACTCTTGAGTTCTCTAATTCCCTTGTTGATTGATAATTAAGAGTTGCTAATTGATTTGAATGCCTCTAAAGCTCGTCTTTCCTTTAGGATTTGATTAGGACTTGAGGAATCAAATTGATTCATCCATTTGACCTTCCTCCAAGGTTAGAGGTTAACTAAGTGGTAGCAATGAATAATTCTCATCACAATTGAGTAAGATAACTAGGATAGGATTTCTAGTTCTCATATCTTGCCAAGAGCTTTTTATAGTTGTTAGTTTACTTTCATTGCCATTTACTTTCATGCCTCTTATCAAAAACCCCAAAATAACTCACAACCAATAACAAGACACTTTATTGTAGTCCTAGGGAGAACGACCCGAGGTCCAATACTTCGGTTTATAAATTTTAGGGGTTTGTACTAGTGACAAACAACTTTTTGTATGAAAGGATTATTGTTTGGTTTAGAAACTATACTTTACAACGAGAATTTATTTGAGAAATTCTAAACCGTCAAAAATCCAATCGTCAAAATGGCGCCGTTGCCGGGGATTTGCAATGGTGTTGTGTTATTGGTTATTGTACATATGTGAATAGTGTAGATATCCTGCTTTTTGCTTCATTTGCTAGTGTAGAATTTTATTTTCCCTTTCCACCATGAATTCTCACTTTGGCTATGAGTTTGGTTCCAATTGTGTTGTAGGTAATGAGAGCTTTAATGAGGAGGTGTATCAAGGATGGAACAATCAAAGGTGGGAGGAGCCATATGCATATGATCAATCCTCATGGCAACAACCTCCACCAATGCACTATGAAGAAGAGCCATCCTATGATGCATACCAACCCAATGGCTATGGTGAACCACCTTGTGATTTTCAAGAACCACCACCATATGCCTATGAATCACATCCTCAACATGAACCTCAACCATTCTCACAAGCCTCTCCATACCAAGCACCTTCCTATGATCCATACCCATCATATGACCGCTCATCCACACCATATTTGTATGACCATTATGAGCACGAACCTTTAGAACCACCACAAGCATATCAAGATCACCACAAAGAACCACCTCAATGCACGCCATCTCCACAACCTTACCAAGAAGAACCACTTTCCTATTATGAACCCTCTCTCCAAAATGATGATCCTTCTTACCCACCACGAGCCCCAATAAACGACTCTCTCACTTTGTTACTTCAAGGACAAGAAGCCATGAAGCGGGATACACTTGAGTTTGTGACCAACTTGACCAAGGTAGTGTCCACCTTAGCCTACCAATGTTTGAATGCTCAAAGTACTCCCATGATCCCATGCGAAAAGTCGAAAGAAGAACAAAGCATGAAAGAGAAATTGGAAAACTCGGTGGACATGAAGGGAGAGTCAAAATTTGTGTTGGAACAATTGGAGGAGACAATGATCATTGAAGAAAAGGAAGAAGTGGTTGAAGACCTAGGAGATGTTGAAAGTCCATGGGAATGTAGCATCATAAAGCACTTTTCCAAGAAGTTTGAATTTGATGTTGAGGAGGGTGCGCAACCTCCAAGGCATACCATCATTGAAGACTTGGAAGAAGCTTATCAAGAGATGGATTCAATCATGGATGAATTCCTATCTACAATCGAATCCTCTCCCATTGGACATGAAGTTGAAGCTATAGAAGAGTGTGTACAACCCCCCACGGAAAACGAAAATGGTATGGTGTATATTGAAATTGAAGAATATGAAGAGGTTGATCAAGAGATGAATTCATTCATCGATGAATTCCTATCCAAAGTTGAATCACCTCCCATTAAACAAAATGTCAACACCAAGCCATGTAACAAAAGGGAAACGGTTGACTTTACAGAAGCTTATGAAGAGGTGGAAACAACCAAAGATGAGCACAAAAAGGTAGATCTTGCATTGTCTAAGTGTGGGGAAATCTCCCTTCCCAAGCCACCATCCAACACAACATTTAAGTGGGTAAAATCTCTATCTCTAAGCTTTAATTTCTCACTTGAATATGGTTTGATTGAAAATGATGGTCAACTTAGAACTCTTTGTGGAATTAAAAGTAAGAATGAGTTGTGTAGTGGTTCGAAAGTAGGTGTTACGTTCATTAAGGTCAAGGCCTCAAGATATAGGGATGATGTTGGGAAAAGGATCACTTTGTATGGATCTAGAAGGAAGCACTGTTGGAGTAAAGAGAATTCCATGTGCCCACCACATTCATGTCAACTACCCATCCGACAAAATCATGGAACTCAACCAACGGATGGATGCGAAAATAAGATATGGGATCCCGGTTCGATATGTGAAGACCAAATATGGGGACTCGTATTTTGGGTAGAAATCTGCCCAAGCTCAATGACAATGGTTGGAAATTCTGTCAACCAATTGAGGAGCATGGATCCTTGGAGATTCAAGGAGGAGTATAAACATAAGCCACCATGACAACAAGCCTCTCAAATGTCCAACTTAAGGACTTAAACTAAAAGTGCTAGGTGGGAGACACCCCACCATGGTAAACTCTTTCCAAATCTTTTACATTCATTTAATAAGTGATTTGAGTTGCCATTATAGGTAGATGTTTCATACAAATTTGTTTGTACAATTTAATTGTTAGCTTAGTCATATGCATGTTGTGTTTAGGAGTAGATGCATAATGTCCAAATTGCATTTTTGTGAATTGTATGATAGATGAGTGAATAAGAGTTGTGAACACTAAGGGGAGCACCAGAAATTTGTTTATGATAAAAAAAAGGGGGGGTAGACGCGAGCGCACCATGTACGCGCACGCGTCCCTGTGTGGATGCACCACGAACCACACTCCCGAGAGTTGGGCCTCCCTTGGGCAACTATCATGCCTTCAGCCCAACCTGACCCACGCGGACGCGCACAACGTGCGTGCGCGCCGTTTTTAAGAACATAAACATGCATGCGGACGCGCACATGCCGCGTCCGCGCCGATTCGCTGCTGCAGGTTTTTTGAGCCAAACTCCAGAGAGTTGCGCCAGCTCTGGGCTAGCTTTAAGCCCCAGGCTCAACTCAACCTGCGCGAGCGCACACATCGCGCCAACGCGCCGATTCATACCTCAACAATGTACGCGGTCGCGCACATGCCGCGTGCGCGCCGATCTGATGGCGCAACTTCCGGGCCATTCTCCAGAGAGTTAGGCCTGGGTTGGGCCAACTCTATGCCTCTAGCCCAACCCCATGCACGCATGCGCGCATTGTACGCGTACGCGTCCCTTCCTAAATTCCTCATCCACGCGTAAGCGCAACTTACGCGCACGCGTAGGTCCCAAGTTCCATCAAGGGGCGCGGACGCGCGAAGTGCGCGCTCGCGTCGATTTCAAATAGGGATAACCCTAATACGCGATGCACTCTGCGCAGTCACGCACACCACCAACCCCCATCATCTTCTTCCTCCTCTCAACCTCCCAACCTCCATAACCACCACCTCTTTCTTTCGGCCCTACCTCCGGCCAACCCACACACCCTCATAACCACCATCGCTTATTCCCATTTTCTCTCTCCTCCACACACTCTCTTTCTCTCTCCTTCCCTCTGTTTCCCCGCTCACCGCCGTCCCAACGCCGGCAGCACTCTCCGCCACCCATTCCTCGCCGCGGCCGCCACTGCTCACGGTCTCTCTCCCTCTCTCATTCCTTCACCGTACCTACTCTCATCCACTCTCACTCTTCTCCCTTCTTCTTGACCAAACCGCCATCCACCGCCGCTGCTCGTCTTTCCGGCCACCATTCACGGCGGCACATTTCCTAGCTTATTTCCCCCCATTCTCCCTTCCGTCACTGATTCCTCTGCTCCCAGGTTCCACTCAATTTCTTTTCTGTTTTTCTGTTAGTTTTCATTTCTGTTAGTTAGCCAAATTGTATGTTAGTTAGTTATCTTCAAATTTTGAATGCTAGGATAGATAGAAATAATTGCGGTTAGGTAGTTAGGGCTGGATAGAGGATTCTAGGTCTGATAAGTGCTCCGTTTGTGCTTAATTTGCTATATGCTTATTTGGATGTTGTTTGTTGATTTTGGACTGATTTTGTGCATCTCATGTTGCCTGAATGATACTCCACTGTTGAGATTTTTGATGTTCTGCCTATTTGATGTTGTTTTCTATGCTTCTTGTGCTGATTTGCTATCCGGGAACGTCCTGTTTTAAGCCGGAATGCTGCCCGATTTTCAAGGAAATTGGTTTCATTTTGATCTTTATTTCAAACTTGGGCAGCTTTCTTTTCCTTTGATTTCCCGGATTTGCATACTCATGGTGAACATGAACCACAACCTTTCTTTTCATTGTGCATAAATATCATCATATTGCTAATCCATTTTCTTTAACTCACTAATCTCTTTAACCATCTAACTTCCGCTTATTCTTTAACAATTCTTTCAAAATTATGATGATATTCTTGCATTTTGAATATGAGTTGTTACTTTTGATGAAACTTGCTTTCTTGGTTTATTTGTTCCCTTTTGTACATTCATTGCAACATCATGGTTGTTTCTTTTTGTCATTTGTCTCCTGAACATGCTTTATTTGTTAAATGCTAAATGCCTTATATATCCTATCCTATTTTTCAGGATGGCTGACAAAGGTAAAGCCATAGCCACCACTACCTCCAAAAAGAGAAAACACTCTACCCCTTCCATTCCTTCCACCTATAAGAATTATGCCAAGAACCCCTTAAATGATGTGGACAAAGAAAATCAGCAGTTACCTTCCACCAATCCGGACAAATTCCCTAATCTCTACTGTGAGCTCCGGTTTTCTAAATATCGGACTACAAAGCTCAACATTGAGAAGAAGCTACTTCTCCCCATGGATGTGAGATGTTCTATTTCCGGTCGGATCATTGATTTGGGTATTGACTTTGTTGACCGGGATTTGGGGGATATCAATGTTTCCTGGGTGAAGGAATTTTACTGCAACTTCTTCCGTCCGACATTGGATTCAGTTCAGGTGAGGGGTAGGGAGATTATGATCACTGAGACTGCCATTGAGGAGGCATTACAGTGCAGGCATGTTTTGGATGAGCTGTGTGCCCATCAGCAGGCTGAGTTGGCCATACACAGTATGACCTTCGATCGATTATGAGGCACTCAGGACTGTTATTGGGATACCAGAGGCTACTTGGGTTATGGATGCCAACAATACCAAGCCGAAAGGGATGATGTTCGTTCATCTGACTAGGGAGGCCAAGACTTGGCGGATGATCTTTGCTTGCTATGTCCTTCCCACCACCCATTTCTCTGAGATTCCTATGGAGATGCTCCTACTTATTGGGTGTGTTATGGAGGGGAAGGAAGTCTCTTTCCCTAGACTGATCAGACAGTGTATGTGGCGGGCGCATATTCGTGGCCTACTTCCTTTTCCTACATTGGTCACGAGTATGGCGGCCCTAGCTGAGGTTCCTTGGTTGGACGATGATGTGCGACCCCCGCCCCCTGATGATGATGACAAGGAGGTTACTATTCCCTGGGGTGGTTGGGTGCACGAGAGGCCACTTGCCAGACGCCGATCTCGGGCCAGAGCTCCCGTAGGGACGCCTTCACCTTCAGCCCCTACAGCTGCCCCATCATCCTCTACCGCTGCAGCTCCTTCATCGTCCACTGATCCGCCAGCAGCACCTGAGCCTACATATCTCCTAGTCCAGCGTCTTTTCCGGTTCTTAGAGCGGGAGAAGCGTCATATCCGACGCCGCCTGGATCGGATAGACCAGA
Organism: Arachis hypogaea; assembly: GCF_003086295.3. NCBI lineage: Eukaryota > Viridiplantae > Streptophyta > Magnoliopsida > Fabales > Fabaceae > Arachis > Arachis hypogaea. The sequence goes on along the minus strand of NC_092037.1, from coordinate 45,922,048 downwards.
TGTTTGTGGCCCAGGGCCTTGAGCTACCCCCACTTCCCGACTCTCCGGCCTCCGATGAGCAGGATCATCAGGAGGAGGTTGCGGAGGCGCCGGTTCAGCAGCATTCCCCTGCCACTACAGAGCCACTAGAGATTCATGAGGAGCCAGTTCCACATTCAGCGACTGAGCCTATCGTTGTACCTCCCACTGATCCTCCGGTTTAGCATCGAGGACGATGCTTGATTTTAAGTGTGGGGAGGGCACCGGTAGCATCATTCAGGAACCGGTGAACTTTTCAGCCTAGTTATCTTATTTTGCACATTTTGTATATATTTGGATGCATTTTTAGTTGCTTTGGGATACTTTTATTGCTTATTTTGGATTTTTAGTTACTTTGATGCTTTTGGATATTTTTGGATATTGTGGATGCTAGATTTCGTACTTTTAGTTGAATTTTTCTTTACACATTTTGTTTATCTTTGTCTTTTAGTTGTAGTTGTGATTAGAAATCATATTTTGGATTGCAAATATTTAGTCACCCTTTTTGCATAAGAAATTGATTTTAAGTGAAAAAGGAAAAGGGTGAACTAAGAAAATTTTTGAATTTTTCAATCACAACAATGCTTATTCAAACATTGAAAGCTTCCAAGGAGTTTAAATATAGGGCATTAACCCAATTGATTGAAAAAAAAATTTTTGGTAAAACTTGCTTGAATTTCATACTTAGTGAAGCATGTATTGAATTGAGAACACAAGCTTGTGAGACTTGAGCCTATTGATGTGGTTACATTTTATAACCACTTATTTCCCATTCTTGTGTGAAATTGTTCTCTTTCTATGATTGTAATCCTTGATTTGCTTGATTCTATATGTCCATTTATTTCTTGTATTTATGCATTTATATGATTGAGGCCATTACTTCATTAGCCACTTACCCAAATAGCCAACCCTTTATTCTCCATTGTTAGCCAATTTTGAGCCTATGCTTAACCAACTTATTCTCATTATAGCACATTACAAGCCCAAGGCGGAAAACCAATAAAAGTCCTTGTTTGGATCTTTGATTAGCCTAGGCTAGTGAGAGTGTTTGTTATTCAAAGTTGGTGAGGCTTGGGAACATTGGATGGGATAAAAGGGGTAGTACACTTTTATGTTTAGGAATTGGGTACATACTCATGTATTGATTAAATGAATAAACCTTATGCATTGATGCTCTTGTATATAGTTTGACAAAAGAAAAAAAGAAATGAAAAGAAAAAAAGAGAAATAAAAGTGAAAATGAGAAAAACAAAAAGAAAAAAAAAAGAAAGAAAAAGAAGAAAAAGAAAGAAAATAATAAAAAGGGGACAAATTGCCCCAAAGTGAAGTCAATAAAAAGAAATCAATGCATAGGTGTTATGAATCAAATAAGGATGCATGGATATGTAAGAAAAAGTGAAGAATGGGTAGTTAGAATAGTTTAAATTTGTATAGGTCATTACATAGTTAGATGGGGAAGTCTATGCTAATCAAAGATTCAAATTCTAGCCCACTTAACCATAAATGATCCTACCTTGACCCTAACCCCATTACAACCTAAATGAAAGACCTCATGATGAATGTATGCATGCATTGAATAAATGTTGATTGTTAGAAGAAAATCAAATTTTGGAAAGCTTGATTAAAAGAGAGTTGAGTGAATTGACCCTTAAACACTTGAGTGAATAGAGCGGATACACATCCGGTGAGGGTTCAAAAGTTCAATCACATGTGTTCACCCATATTATCTATATTCTTGCAAGTTTGAACTCCTTTTTGATAATTCAATACAATTGTGGTTTGGAATTAATTCCTATTACCTAGCCCTTGTGCTTACACATGCTCTCTTGGCAATTTGAGATGTTTGAATTAAGCATTTGCATTTACTTTAGGTAGTTGCATTTAGATAGGACTCATATAGTTTAGTTGCATTCATTAAATGTCATCACCTTTAATTCCTTCTTATTTTAGCATGAGGACATGCTAAGGTTTAAGTGTGGGGAGGTTGACAAACCCCAATTTGAGGGTTTATCTTGTATTGAATTTAGAGTATTTTGATAACCTTTTGTCACATTTAGCCTATGAATTAGCATGGTTTTGTTATCTCTCCCACATTTGTGCTTAAGTGTAAAAACATGCTTTTTAAGCCTTATCTTGATGAATTCTAATTTCTCTTTGATTCCGCTAGATGCCTTGATGTGTTTACTAGTAATCTCAGGTTGAAATAGGCTAGACATGGATCAAAGGAAGCAAGGAAGGAAGCATGCAAGTGGAGAGAAGCACTAAAAGCCAAAAGAGCTGATCCAGACCATGTACGCGTACGCGCACTAGGCGCTCGCGCGCACATTGCAAAAAAGGCCAAGGACGCGCACGCGTACCATGCGCGCACGCGCCGATGATGGCACATGACTTCATTTATTTAGCACGTGCCTAGCGATTTTGGAGAGGTTTCAGCAACCAACTTTGGCGCCAAAATGCACATAAAAGCCAAGGATTGAAGGGGATTGACAACACATGTTCATACATACATACACACTCACTAGTTTTTAGTTTTAGTTTAGTTTTCTAGAGAGAGAAGCTCTCACTTCTCTCTAGAATTAGGATTAGGTTTAGGATAAACTCTCTTCTTAGATCTAGATTTAATTCATGCTTTGATTCAATCTTCCCTTATCAATTCTCAATCTTCTCATCTCTCTCTCTCTTTCTAGTTATGTGTTTCTATAATTGTAGTTCTTTATTTTGTTTTGGATAGATTGTTGTTCTTTAGTTTCATTTCAATAATGCAATTTGAGGTAATTCATGATAATTGTGATTCCCTTGATTGTTGTTGTTAATTCTTTGCAATAATTGTTGTTAGATTTGTTCTTGTTGTTGATTTACTATGTTTTCCTTTTATGCCTTCCAAGTGTTTGATGAAATGCTTGTTTGGATTTTAGAATAGATTTTTGTCCCTCTTGGCCTAGGTAGAGTAATTAGTAACTCTTGAGTTCTCTAATTCCCTTGTTGATTGATAATTAAGAGTTGCTAATTGATTTGAATGCCTCTAAAGCTCGTCTTTCCTTTAGGATTTGATTAGGACTTGAGGAATCAAATTGATTCATCCATTTGACCTTCCTCCAAGGTTAGAGGTTAACTAAGTGGTAGCAATGAATAATTCTCATCACAATTGAGTAAGATATCTAGGATAGGATTTCTAGTTCTCATATCTTGCCAAGAGCTTTTTATAGTTGTTAGTTTACTTTCATTGCCATTTACTTTCATGCCTCTTATCAAAAACCCCAAAATAACTCACAACCAATAACAAGACACTTTATTGTAGTCCTAGGGAGAACGACCCGAGGTCCAATACTTCGGTTTATAAATTTTAGGGGTTTGTACTAGTGACAAACAACTTTTTGTATGAAAGGATTATTGTTTGGTTTAGAAACTATACTTTACAACGAGAATTTATTTGAGAAATTCTAAACCGTCAAAAATCCAATCGTCAAGTTTCTACACACCATAGATTAAGGTGTGGAGCTCTGCTGTACCTCGAGTATTAATGCAATTACTATTGTTCTTCTATTCAATTCAGTCTATTCTTGTTCTAAGATATTCATTTGCACCAAAGAACATGATGAATGTGATGATAATGTGACACTCATCATCATTCTCACTTACGAACAAGTGCCTGACAACCACTTCTGTTCTACAAGCAAATAAGGCTTGAATGTTTATCTCTTGGATCCCTTAATTGGAATCTTCATGGTATAAGTTAGAATTGATGGCGGCATTCAAGAGAATCCGGAAGGTCTAAACCTTGTCTGTGGTATTCTGAGTAGGATTCAATGATTGAATGACTGTGACGAGCTTCAAACTCGCGATTGTGGGGCGTTAGTGACAGACGCAAAAGAATCACTGGATTCTATTCCGACATGATTGAGAACCGACAGCTGAATAGCCGTGCCGTGACAGGGTGCGTTGAACATTTTCACTGAGAGGGTGGGAGGTAGCCACTGACAACGGTGAAACCCTACATACAGCTTGCCATGGAAAGGAATAAGAAGGATTGGATGAAGACAGTAGGAAAGCAGAGAGACGGAAGGGATAAAGCATCTCCATACGCTTATCTGAAATTCTCACCAATGAATTACATAAGTATCTCTATCTTTATCTTTATGTTTTATTCATACATCATCCATAACCATTTGAGTTTGCCTGACTAAGATTTACAAGGTGACTATAGCTTGCTTCATACCAACAATCTCTGTGGGATCGACCCTTACTCACGTAAGGTTTATTACTTGGACGACCCAGTACACTTGCTGGTTAGTTGTGCGAAGTTGTGATAAAGAGTTGAGATTACAATTGTGCGTACCATGTTGATGGCGCCATTGATGATCACAATTTCGTGCACCAAGTTTTTGGCGCCGTTTCCTGGGATTGTTGAGTTTGGACAACTGACGGTTCATCTTGTTGCTTAGATTAGGCATTTTTCTTCAGAGTTCTTAAGAATGAATTCTAGTGTTTCAAGGTGATGTTCTTATCATCACCAAAGCTGATTGATCTTCATCAATTTAGCTCTTGAATGTAATGTCCTGCTGAAGCTTGACTAGCCATGTCTAATTCCTTTAGACTGAAGCTTTAGACTAACATTGCATGATTCCTAGAATTCTCATTAAGAATTTTGATATCTTTATTTTCTTTTTCCACTTAATTTTCGAAAAATCCAAAAAAAAATTTACAAAATCATAAAAAAAAAAACCAAAAATATTTTATGTTTCTTGTTGAGTCTAGAGTCTCATTTTAAGTTTGGTGTCAATTGCATGTTTCTGTTTTTCTTGCATTCATCCATGTGTCTTAAGTGATCTTCAAGATGTTCTTGATGATTTCATTGCTCTGATCTTTGAATTCTCTTGACTTGAGTGTTTTGTTATGTGCATTCTCATTTTGTTAGTGTCAGTAGTATACAAACTGCTAAGTTTGGTGTCTTACATGCATTGATATTTGATTTTAGTTGCATTTTGATTATTCCTCATTATTAAAAATCCAAAAACAATTTTAATTTGTGTCTTTTCGAGTCAATAATACAGAGAATTGAAGATTCAGAACATACATCAGAGGAATTATACAGAAAAAGCTGGGCGTTCAAAATGCCCAGTGAGGAAGGCAAACTGGCGTTTAAACGCCAGCCAGGGTGCCTGGCTAGGCGTTTAACGCCCAAAAGGGTAGTGCTTTGGGCGTCAAACGCCAGAATGTGCACCATTCTGGGTGTTTAACGCCAGGATGGCACAAGAGGGAAGATTCTGTTTTTAATTCAAATTTTTCTCAGGTTTTCAAAATTTTTAAAAATCAAATCTTTTTCAAATCATATCTTTTCAATTAAATCTTTTTCAAAATCAATTTCTTTCCATTTTCAAAAATACTTGCTATCAATTAATGATTTGATTCAACATTTCAAGTATGTTGCCTTTTCTGTTGAGAAAGGTTTAATGTTTGAATCATATCGTTTCTTGTTAGCCAAGTCATTAATTTTCAAAATCAAATCTTTTTAAATTGCTTTTCAAATCATATCTTCTTAATCATATCTTTTTCAAAATAGTTTTCAATCAAATCTTTTGATTTCTAATTTCAAAACCTTTTTCAAAAATCACTTGATTTCTTTTCCACTCTTGGTTTTCGAAAATCAATTAGTGTTTTTCAAAATGTTTTCAAAGTCTTTTACTTAATTTTCGAAAATTACTTCCCCTCTTCTCACATCCTTCTATTTATGGACTAACACTATTCCTCAATGAACAATTCGAACTCCATCTCTCTTGATAAGTTCGAATTCTTCTACTTCTTCCTTCTATTTTTCTTTTCCTCTGACACCTCAAGGAATCTCTATACTGTAACATAGAGGATTCCATATTTTCTTGTTCTCTTCTCTTTCATATGAGCAGGAGCAAAGAAAAAAGCATTCTTGTTGAGGCTGACCCTGAACCTAAAAGGACCTTGAAGCGAAAGCTAAGAGAAGCTAAGGCACAACTCTCTATAGAGGACCTAACAGAAATCTTCAAAGAAGAAGACATGGCAGCCGAAAACAACAACAATGCCAACAATGCAAGGAAGGTGCTGGGTGACTTTACTGCACCTACTCCCGACTTCTATGGGAGAAGCATCTCTATCCCTGCCATTGGAGCAAACAACTTTGAGCTTAAGCCTCAATTAGTTTCTCTAATGCAACAGAATTGCAAGTTCCATGGACTTCCATTGGAAGATCCTCATCAGTTTTTAGCTGAATTCTTGCAAATCTGTGACACTGTCAAGACTAATGGGGTTGACCCTGAGGTCTACATACTTATGCTATTCCCTTTTGCTGTAAGAGACAGAGCTAGGATATGGTTGGACTCACAACCTAAAGAAAGCCTAAACTCTTGGGAAAAGCTAGTCAATGCCTTCTTGGCAAAGTTCTTTCCACCTCAAAAATTGAGTAAGCTTAGAGTGGAAGTCCAAACCTTCAGACAGAAGGAAGGAGAATCCCTCTATGAAGCTTAGGAAAGATACAAACAATTAATCAGAAAGTGTCCTTCTGACATGCTTTCTGAATGGAGCATCATAGGTATCTTCTATGATGGTCTGTCTGAACTATCCAAGATGTCCTTGGATAGCTCTGCTGGAGGATCTCTTCATCTGAAGAAGACGCCTGCAGAAGCTCAAGAGCTGATTGAAATGGTTGCAAATAACCAATTCATGTACACTTCTGAAAGGAATCCTGTGAACAATGGGACGAATCAGAAGAAAGGAGTTCTTGAGATTGATACTCTGAATTCCATATTGGCTCAGAACAAAATATTGACCCAGCAAGTCAATATGATTTCTCAAAGTCTGTCTGGAATGCAAAATGCACCAGGCAGTACTAAGGAAGCTTCATCTGAAGAAGAAGCTTATGATCCTGAGAACCCTTCAATGGAAGAGGTGAATTACATGGGAGAACCCTATGGAAACACCTATAATCCTTCATGGAGAAATCATCCAAATCTTTCACGGAAGGATCAACAGAGACCTCAACAAGGTTTCAACAACACTAATGGTGGAAGAAACAGGTTTAGCAATGGCAAGCCTTTTCCATCATCTTCTCAGCAACAGACAGAGAATTCTAAGCAGAACCACTCTGACTTAGCAACCATCGTCTCTGATCTAATCAAAACCACTCAAAGTTTCATGACTGAAACAAGATCCTCCATTAGAAATTTGGAGGCACAAGTGGGTTAGCTGAGCAAGAAAATTACTGAACTCCCTCCTAGTACTCTTCCAAGCAATACAGAAGAAAATCCAAAAGGAGAGTGCAAGGCCATCAACATGGCCGAATTTGGAGAGGAGGGAGAGGCAGTGAACGCCACTGAGGAAGACCTCAATGGATGTCCACTGGCCTCCAATGAGTTCCCCAATGAGGAACCATGGGAATCTGAGGCTCCCACTGAGACCATAGAGATTCCATTGGATTTACTTCTGCCATTCATGAGCTCTGATGAGTATTCTTCCTCTGAAGAGGATGAGTATGTCACTGAAGAGCAAGTTGCTAAATACCTTGGAGCAATCATGGAGTTAAATGACAAGTTATTTGGTAATGAAACTTGGGAGGATGAACCCCCTTTGCTCACCAAAAAATTGGATGACTTGTCTAGGCAGAAACTACCTCAAAAGAGACAAGATCCTGGGAAGTTCTCAATACCTTGTGCCATAGGCACCATGACCTTCAAGAAGGCCTTGTGTGACCTAGGGTCAAGTGTAAACCTCATGCCTCTCTCTGTAATGGAGAAGCTAGGGATCTTTAAGGTGCAAGCTGCAAAAATCTCACTAGAGATGGCAGACAATTCAAGAAAACAAGCTTATGGACTTGTAGAGGATGTTCTGGTAAAAGTTGAAGACCATTACATCTCTGCTGATTTCATAGTCCTAGAGACTGGGAAGTGCATAGATGAATCCATCATCCTTGGTAGACCCTTCCTAGCCACAGCAAAGGCTGTGATTGATGTGGACAGAGGAGAATTGATCATTCAAGTGAATGAAGAATCCCTTGTGTTTAAGGCTCAAGGATATCCCTCTGTAACCATGGAGTGGAAGCATGAAGAGCTTCTCTCAAAACAGAGCCAAACAGAGCCCCCACAGTCAAACTCTAAGTTTGGTGTTGGGAGGCCACAACCAACTTCTAAGTTTGGTGTTGAACCCCCACATTCAAACTCTAAGTTTGGTATTGGGAGGTGCCAACATTGCTCTGAGCATCTGTGAGGCTCCATGAGAGCCCTCTGTCAAGCTACTGACATTAAAGAAGCGCTTGTTGGGAGGCAACCCAATGTTATTTTTATCTATTTTCCTTTGTTATTTTATGTTTTCTGTAGGTTGATGATCATGAGAAGTCACAAAATCAATTGAAAAAGCAAAAACAGAAAGAAAAACAGGAAGAAAAATAGCACACCCTGGAGGAGAACTTGCTCGCGTCTAAACGCCTGTGAAGCTAGCAAATGGGCGTTTAACGCCCAGTCTGGCACCATTCTGGGCGTTTAACGCCAGAAAGGGGCACCAGACTGGCGTTAAACGCCAGTAAAGGGTAAGAAGTTGGTGTTAAACGCCAGAAATGGGCACCAGCCCGGCATTTAACGCCAGGATTGGCACAAAGGGCATTTTTGCTCGCCACTTGCTGCAGGGATGACTTTTCCTTGACACCTCAGGATCTGTGGACCCCACAGGATCCCCACCTACCCCACCACCCTCTCTCTTCTTCTTCACCCATTCACCAATCACCTCAATACCTCTTTCCCAAAAACCCCTCACCTATCAAATCCCATCTTTCTCTTTACCACTCATATCCATCCTTCATAAAACCCCACCTACCTCACCATTCAAATTTAAACCACTTTCCCTCCCAAACCCACCCATACATGACCAAACCCTACCCCTCTCTCCACTCCTATATAAACCCATCTTCAATCCTTCATTTTCACACAACCTAAACACTACTTCTCCCCCTTAGGCCGAACCACAAAGCCATCTCCATCTCTTTCATTTCTTCTTCTTCTACTCTCTTCTTTCTTCTTTTGCTCGAGGACGAGCAAACCTTTTAAGTTTGGTGTGGTAAAAATATTGCTTTTTGTTTTTCCATAACCATTTATGGCATCCAAGGCCGGAGAAACCTCTAGAAAGAGGAAAGGGAAGGCAAAAGCTTCCACCTCCGAGTCATGGGAGATGGAGAGATTCATCTCAAGGGTGCATCAAGACCACTTTTATGAAGTTGTGGCCTTGAAGAAGGTGATCCCCGAGGTCCCTTTCAAACTCAAAAAGAGTGAATATCCGGAGATCCGACATGAGATCCGAAGAAGAGGTTGGGAAGTTCTTACCAACCCCATTCAACAAGTCGGAATCTTAATGGTTCAAGAGTTCTATGCCAATGCATGGATCACCAAGAACCATGATCAAAGTGTGAACCCAGACCCAAAGAATTGGCTTACAATGGTTTGGGGGAAATACTTGGATTTTAGTCCGGAAAATGTAAGGTTGGCATTCAACTTGCCCATGATGCAAGGAGATGAACACCCCTACACTAGAAGGGTCAACTTTGATCAAAGGTTGACCAAGTCCTCACAGTCATTTGTGAAGAGGGCGCCCAATGGAAGAGAGATTCAAGAGGAAAGCCGGTTCAATTGAGAAGGCATGACCTCAAGCCTGTGGCTAGGGAATGGTTGGAGTTTATCCAACGCTCAATCATTTCCACTAGAAACCGATCCGAAGTTACTATAGACCGGGCTATCATGATTCATAGCATCATGATTGGAGAAGAAATAGAAGTTCATGAGGTTATCTCCCAAGAACTTTATAAGGTGGCGGACAAGTCCTCTACCTTGGCAAGGTTAGCCTTTCCTCATCTCATTTGTCACCTCTGTTATTCAGTTGGAATTGACATAGAGGGAGACATCCCCATTGATGAGGACAAGCCCATCACTAAGAAAAGGATGGAGCAAACAAGGGACCCCTCTCATCATGAAATCCTTGAGATGCCTCAAGGGATGCACTTTCCTCCACAAAACCATTGGGAGCAAATCAATACCTCCCTAGGAGAGTTAAGTTCCAACATGGGACAACTAAGGGTAGAGCACCAAGAACATTCCATCCTCCTCCATGAAATTAGAGAAGATCAAAGAATCATGAGAGAGGAGCAACAAAGGCAAGGAAGAGACATTGAGGAGCTCAAGCACTCCATAAGATCTTCAAGAGGAAGAACAAGCCGCCATCACTAAGGTGGACCCGTTCTTTAATCTCCTTGTTCTTTATTTTCTGTTTTTTTCGAAAATTATGCTTATGTTTATCTATGTTTGTGTCTTGTGATCATTAGTGTCTTAGTGACTATGCCTTAAAGTTATGAATGTCCTATGAATCCATCACCTTTCTTAAATGAAAAATGTTCTTAATTGAAAAAGAGAAGAATTGCATGAATTCTGAATTTTATAACAGATTAATTATTTTGATGTGGTGGCAATACTTTTGTTTTCTGAATGTATGCTTGAACAGTGCATATGTCTTTTGAATTTATGGTTCATGAATGTTGGCTCTTGAAAGAATGATGAAAAAGGAGACATGTTACTGAGGATCTGAAAAATCATAAAAATGATTCTTGAAGCAAGAAAAAGCAGTGAATATTAAAAAAAAACGAAAAAAAGAGAGAAAAAGGATGAAATAAAGTTGTGATCCAAGGCAAAAAGAATGTGCTTAAGAATCTTGGACACCTCTAATTGGGGACTCTAGCAAAGCTGAGTCACAATCTGAAAAGGTTCACCCAGGTATGTGTCTGTGGCATGTATGTATCCGGTGGTAATACTGGAAGACAAAGTGCTTTGGGCCACGGCCAAGACTCAATAAGTAGCTGTGTTCAAGAATCATCATACTTAACTAGGAGAATCAATAAAACTATCTGGATTCTGAGTTCCTATAGAAGCCAATCATTCTGAATTCCAAAGGATAGAGTGAGATGCCAAAACTGTTCAAACGCAAAAAGCTAAAAGCCCCGCTCATCTAATTAATACTGATCTTCATAGATGTTTTTGGAATTCATTGTATATTCTCTTCTTTTTATCTTATTTGCTTTTCAGTTGCTTGAGGACAAGCAACAATTTAAGTTTGGTGTTGTGATGAGCGGATAATTTGTACGCTTTTTGGCATTATTTTTAGTATGTTTTTAGTATGTTTTAGTTAGTTTTTAGTATATTTTTATTAGTTTTTAGTTAAAATTCACTTTTCTGGACTTTACTATGAGTTTGTGTGTTTTTCTGTGATTTCAGGTATTTTCTGGCTGAAATTGAGGGACCTGAGCAAAAATCTGATTCAGAGACTAAAAAGGACTGCAGATGCTGTTGGATTCTGACCTCCCTGCACTCGAAGCGGATTTTCTGGAGCTACAGAAGCCCAATTGGCGCGCTCTCAACGGCGTTGGAAAGTAGACATCCTGGGCTTTCCAGAAATATATAATAGTCCATAATTTGCTCGAGATTTGATGGCCCAAAGTGGCGTTCTAAATCAGCTCAAAACTGCCCGGCGTTAAACGCCGGAACTGGCACAAGAATGGGAGTTAAACGCCCAAACTGGCACAAAAGCTGGCGTTTAACTCCAAGAGAAGTCTCTACACGAAAATGCTTCAATGCTCAGCCCAAGCACACACCAAGTGGGCCCGGAAGTGGATTTTTATGTCATTTACTCATCTTTGTAAACCTTAGGCTACTAGTTCTTTATAAATAAGACCTTTTGCTATTGTATTCTGATCTTGGTAGCTATCTTTATTCTTATGCTATCTTAGATCATTGGGAGGCTTGCCTCACGGCCATGCCTAGACCTTCTTCTTATGTATTTTCAACGGTGAAGTTTCTACACACCATAGATTAAGGTGTGGAGCTCTGCTGTACCTCGAGTATTAATGCAATTACTATTGTTCTTCTATTCAATTCAGCCTATTCTTGTTCTAAGATATTCATTTGCACCCAAGAACATGATGAATGTGATGATTATGTGACACTCATCATCATTCTCACTTACGAACGAGTGCCTGACAACCACTTCTGTTCTACAAACAAATAAGGCTTGAATGTTTATCTCTTGGATCCCTTAATTGGAATCTTCGTGGTATAAGATAGAATTGATGGCGGCATTCAAGAGAATCCAGAAGGTCTAAACCTTATCTATGGTATTCTAAGTAGGATTCAATGATTGAATGACTGTGACGAGCTTCAAACTCGCGATTGTGGGGCGTTAGTGACAGACGCAAAAGAATCACTGGATTCTATTCCGACATGATCGAGAACCGACAGCTGAATAGCCGTGCTATAACAGGGTGCGTTGAACATTTTCACTGAGAGGATGGGAGATAGCTGATGAGCGGATAATTTATACGCTTTTTGGCATTATTTTTATATAGTTTTTAGTAAGTTTAAGCTACTTTTAGGGATGTTTTCATTAGTTTTTATGTTAAATTCACACTTCTGGACTTTACTATGAGTTTGTGTGTTTTTCTGTGATTTCAGGTAAATTCTGACTGAAATTGAGGGATTTGAGCAAAACTCTGAAGAAGGCTGACAAAAGGACTGCTGATGCTGTTGGATTCTGACCTCCCTGCACTCGAAATGGATTTTCTGGAGCTACAGAACTCCAATTGGCGCGCTCTCAACGGCGTTGGAAAGTAGACATCCAGGGCTTTCCAGCAATATATAATAGTCCATACTTTATTCGAAGAATGACGACGTAACTTGGCGTTAAACGCCAAGTACACGCTGCTGTCTGGAGTTAAACGCCAGAAAAACGTCATGATCCGGAGTTAAACGCCCAAAACACGTCATAACTCAAAGTTTAACGCCAAGAAATGCCTTAGCTCGTGGAATGATCAAGCTCAGCCCAAGCACACACCAAGTGGGCCCCGGAAATGGATTTATGCATCAAATACTTACTCATGTAAACCCTAGTAGCTAGTCTAGTATATATAGGACATTTATCTATTGTATTAGACATCCTGGATTGTATTTTGAATCCTGTGATCACGTTAGAGAGGGCTGGCCATTCGGCCATGCCTGAACTCTTTGCTTATGTATTTTCAACGGTGGAGTTTCTGCACACCATAGATTAAGGGTGTGGAGCTCTGCTGTACCTCAAGTATTAATGAAGTTCTATTTTCTTTTATTCAAATCTCTTCTATTCGTATTCCAAGATATTCATTCGTACCCAAGAACATGATGAATGTGATGAGTCAAATTACCCTCATCATCATTCTCACTTATGAACGCGCGTGATTGACAACCACTTCCGTTCTACATGCAACAGAGCTTGAATGCGTATCTCTTAGATTCCCCAACAGAATCTTCGTGGTATAAGCTAGATAGATGGCGGCATTTATGAGGGTCCAGAAAGTCTCACCTTGTCTGTGGTATTCCGAGTAGGACCCTGGGAATCCGGAAAGTCCAACCTTGTCTGTGGTGTTCCGAGTAGGATTCCGGTAATGAATGACCGTGACGTGCTTCAAACTTTAACCTGCTGGGCGTTCGTGACAGACGCAAAAGAGGGATTCTATTCCAGTAGGAGCGGGAACCAACCGGTGATTAGCCGTACTGTGACAGAGTGCGTTAGCATAGTTTTCACTGCGAGGATGGGATGTAGCCATCAGCCATGGGTGATGCCTCCAGACTGGTTAGCTGTGCGAGTGACAGCCGCACAGGATATTTCCCCGTGAGGAATGAAAGTAGCCACAGTTGATGGTGAACCCCTATACAAAGCTTGCCATGGAAAGGAGTAAGAAGGATTGAGTAGAAGCAGTAGGAGAGCAGGCGTCCAAGAGCTCTACAGCATCTCCATCCGCTTATCTGAACTTCCCACCAATGAATCTGCATAAGTATCTTTATCCCTTTCATTATTTCTATTTTCGAAAACCCATAAAACTATTTTAATCTGCCTAACTGAGATTTGCAAGGTGACCATAGCTTGCTTCATACTAACAATCTCTGTGGATTCGACCCTTACTCACGTAAGGTTTATTACTTGGACGACCCAGTACACTTGCTGGTTAGTTGAACGGAGTTGTGTCCACTCGTGCCAATTTCTAAAATCCTATTACAAGAAAATAGGAATCACAATTTCGTCCACCAAGTTTTTGGCGCCGTTGCCGGGGATTATTTGAATTACAATTACGTGCAACTACAGCACCAAGTTGATCCGGCAACAACACCAAGTTTTTGGCGCCGTTGCCGGGGATTGTTCGAGTATGGACAACTGACGGTTCATCTTGTTGCTCAGATTAGGTAATTTTCTTTTCAAAAATCTTTTTTAAAATTTTTTCTTTTTATTTTTCGTTTTTCCAAACTATATTTTCGAAAAAATTTAATAAAAATACAAAAAAATTAGAAAATCATAAAAATCAAAAATATTTTGTGTTTCTTGTTTGAGTATTGTGTTAACTTTAAAGTTTGGTGTCAATTGCATGCTTTTAAAATTTTTCTTGCATTTTTTCGAAAATCCCTTGCATTCATAGTGTTTTTCATGATCTTCAAGTTGTTCTTGACAAGTCTTCTTGTTTGATCTTGATGATTTCTTGTTTGGTGTCTTTTCTTGTTTTCCTTGTGCACTTTTGCATTAATATTTTCCATGCATTAAAGATTTCTAAGTTTGGTGTCTTGCATGTTTTCTTTGCATCAAAAATTTTTCAAAATTATGTTCTTGATGTTCATCATGATCTTCATAGTGTTCTTGGTGTTCATCTTGACATTCATAGCATTCTTGCATGCATCTTGTGTCTTGATCCAAAATTTTCATGTTTTGGGTCATTTTTGTGTTTTTCTTTTAAAATTCAAAAATCAAAAATATCTTTTCCTTATTTCCCTCCAAAATTTCGAAATTTTGGGTTGACTTAGTCAAAAATTTTAAAAAATTAGTTGTTTCTTACAAGTCAAGTCAAAATTTCAATTTTAAAAATCTTATATTTTCAAAATCTTTTTCAAAAATCATATCTTTTTCATTTTTTTTATCATTTTCGAAAATTTCAAAATTATTTTTCAAAATATTTTCAAAAATCTTTTTCTTATCTTTTTATCAAATTTTCGAAAATTAAGCTAACAATTAATGTGATTGGTTCAAAAATTTGAAGTTTGTTACTTTCTTGTTAAGAAAGGTTCAATCTTTAAATTCTAGAATCCTATCTTGTAGTTTCTTGTTAGTTAAGTAATTTAAAAAAAAAATTAAATCTTTTTCAAAATATCTTTTTCAAATATATCTTTTTATCTTTTATCTTATCTTTTTCAAAAATTTTATCTTTTCAAAATTTGATTTCAAAATATCTTATCTAACTTCTTATCTTCTTATCTTTTTCAAAAAGTGATTTCAAATCTTTTTTTCAATCAACTAACTAACTTGTTGTTTGGTTCTTATCTTTTTCAAAACCACCTAACTACTTTTCCCTCTCTAATTTTCGAAAATTCTCCCTCTCTTTTTCAAAAATTCTTTTTGTTCAAATTTTAATTTCAAATCACATTTATCTCTAATTTTCGAAAATCACTAACTCTTTTTCAAAATTATTTTCGAAAATTTTCTTCTCTTTTCTTCTTCTATTTTAATTATTTAATTACTAACACTTCTCTTCACCTCTCCTCATCCAAAAATCCGAATCTCCTTCTTCATTCTTCTACCCCTTTCTTCTTCTACTAACATAAGGGAATCTCTATACTGTGACATAGAGGATTCCTCTTTCTTTTCTTGTTTTCTTCTCTCTTTCTTATGAGCAGGAACAAGGATAAAGGCACTCTTGTTGAAGCTGATCCAGAACCTGAAAGGACTCTGAAGAGAAAATTAAGAGAAGCTAAATTACAACAATCCAGAAATAACCTTTCAGAAATTTTCGAACAGGAGAAGGAGATGGCAGCCGAAAATAATAATAATAATAATGCAAGGAGAATGCTTGGTGACTTCACAAAGCCAACATCCAAGTTTGATGGAAGAAGCATCTCCATTCCTGCCATTGGAGCCAATAACTTTGAGCTTAAGCCTCAACTAGTTGCATTAATGCAACAAAACTGCAAGTTTTATGGGCTTCCATCTGAAGATCCCTATCAGTTTTTAACTGAGTTCTTGCAAGTCTGTGATACTGTAAAGACGAATGGAGTTAATCCTGAAGTCTACAGACTCATGCTTTTCCCTTTTGCTGTAAGAGACAGAGCTAGAATATGGTTGGATTCACAACCTAAGGATAGCCTGGATTCCTGGGATAAGCTGGTCACTGCCTTCTTGGATAAATTCTTTCCTCCTCAAAAGCTGAGCAAGCTGAGAGTGGATGTTCAAACCTTCAAACAAAAAGATGGTGAATCCCTCTATGAAGCTTGGGAAAGATACAAGCAGCTGACCAAGAGATGTCCATCTGACATGTTTTCAGAATGGACCCTATTAGATATATTCTATTATGGTCTCTCTGAATTTTCGAAAATGTCACTGGATCATTCTGCAGGTGGATCTATTCACCTAAAGAAAACGCCTGAAGAGGCTCAAGAACTCATTGACATGGTTGCAAACAACCAGTTCATGTACACTTCTGAGAGGAATTCCGTAAATAATGGGGTCCCTCAGAAGAAAGGAGTTCTTGAAATTGATGCTCTGAATGCCATATTGGCTCAGAACAAAATGTTGACTCAACAGGTCAACATAATCTCTCAAAATCTGAATGGATTGCAACATGCATCCAACAGTACTAGAGAGGCAGCTTCTGAAGAAGCTTATGATCCTGAGAACCCTGCCATGGCAGAGGTTAATTACTTAGGTGAACCTTATGGAAACACCTATAACTCATCATGGAGAAATCATCCAAATTTCTCATGGAAGGATCAACAAAAACCTCAACAAGGTTTTAACAATGGTGGACGCAATAGGCTAGGCAATAGCAAGCCATATCCATCATCTTCTCAGCAACAGACAGAGAACTCTGAACAAAATAATTCTAATTTAGCTAATATAGTCTCTGATCTGTCAAAAGCCACTTTCAGTTTCATGAATGAAACAAGATCCTCCATTAGAAATTTGGAGGCACAAGTAGGCCAGCTGAGTAATAAAGTCATTGAAACTCCTCCCAGTATTCTCCCAAGTAATACAGAAGAGAATCCAAAAGGAGAGTGCAAAGCCATTGACCTAGTCAACATGGCCGAATGCATCAAGGAGGAGGAGGACGAAAATCCTAGTGAGAAAAACCTCCTGGGACGTTCCTCAAGCAAGAAGGAGCTTCCTATTAAGGATCTTGAGGAATCTGAGGCTCATACAGAGACCATAGAGATTCCATTAAATCTCCTTCTGCCATTCATGAGCTCTGACTATTATTCATCCTCTGAAGAGGATGAAGATGTGACTGGTGAGCAAGTTGCTCAATATCTAGGAGCTATCATGAAGCTGAATGCCAAGCTATTTGGTAATGAGACTTGGGAAAGTGAACCTCCCTTGCTCATTAGTGAATTAGATACTTGGATTCAGGAAACTCTGCCTCAAAAGAAACAAGATCCTGGCAAGTTCTTAATACCTTGCACCATTGGCACCATGAGCTTTGAAAAAGCTCTATGTGATCTTGGGTCAGGGATAAATCTGATGCCACTCTCTGTAATGGAGAAGCTGGGAATCATTGAGGTACAACCTGCCTTGTTCTTATTACAATTGGCAGACAAATCCATGAGAGAAGCTCATGGGACAGTAGAGGACGTGCTAGTAAAAGTTGAAGACTTTTACATCCCTGCTGATTTCATAATCCTAGATACTAGGAAGAAAGATGATGAATGCATCATCCTAGGAAGACCTTTCCTAGCCACAGCAGGAGCTGTGATAGATGTCAACAGAGGAGAGTTAGTCCTTCAATTAAATGGAGAATATCTTGTGTTTCAAGCACATGGCCATCCTTCTGTGACAAAAGAGAGTAAGCATGAAGAGCTTCTCTCAGTTCAAGGTCAAGAAGAGCCCACACAGTCAAACTCTAAGTTTGGTGTTGTGAGGCCACAACCAAACTCTAAGTTTGGTGTTCAAACCCCATATCCAAACTCTAAGTTTGGTGTTGGGACTAGACAACATTGACTTGATTGCTCTGTGGCTCCCTGAGAGCCACTGTCAAGCTATTGACATTAAAGAAGCGCTTGTTGGGAGGCAACCCAATTTTATTTATCTAATTTTATTTTTTTTGTTTTGGTGTTATTTTTGTGTTGAATTAGGTACATGATCATGAGGAGTCACGAAAAAAATCAAAAAAATTAAAAACAGAGTCAAAAACAGAAGAAAAAAATTTTTCACCCTGGAGGACGCACGGGCTGGCGTTCAACGCCCAGAAGATGCATCTGGCGGGCGTTCAACGCCAGAACAGAGCATCTTCCTGGCGCTGAACGCCCAAAACAAGCTACATCCTGGCGTTTAACACCAGGATGCGCACGCAGAGGACAATCTGGCGCTGAACGCCAGAAACAAGCTTGAAACTGGCGTTCAACGCCAGAAACAAGCATCACATGGGCGTTTAACGCCCAGAACATGCACCAATGGGCGTTTGAACGCCAGAATGGTGCATGAAGGCAATTTACACGCCTATAGGGTGAAGGAATGGTATTTCTTTTCACCTCAGGACCTGTGGACCCCACAGGATCCCCACCTCAGGATATGTGGACCCCACAGGATCCCCACCTACCTTTTCTTTTAATCCTATTCACACTCTCCTAATCCAAATCTCATCTTCAATGTCACCCTTCCCAAAAACCTTCACCAATCACATCAATTCCTCTTCCCAATTACCCCATACACCATTCACATCAACCTCCTTTTCCCCATAAATCCCACCTACCCCCACTACATTCAAATTCAATTTCCCACCCTTTCCCACCCAAAATGGCCGAAACCCAACCCCCCCTCTCCCTATAAATACCTCTCCTTTCTTCTTCATTTTCACACGACACAAACCCCTTCTTCTCTCCTATAGCCGAACCCCTCTTCTCCCTCTCTACTCAAATTCTCTTCTTCTTCTTCTACTCTTCTTTTCTTTTTTGCTCGGGACGAGCAAATTTTAAGTTTGGTGTGGTAAAAAGCCTAAGCTTTTTATTTTTCATTCACCATCAATGGCACCCAAGACCGGAGTTTCCTCAAGAAAAGCAAAAGGGAAGGCAAAAGCTTCCACTTCCGAATCATGGGAGAAAGAGAGATTCATCTCCAAAAGCCATCAAGACCACTTCTATGATGTTGTGGCAAAGAAGAAGGTGATCCCCGAGGTCCCTTTCAAGCTCAAAAAGAATGAGTATCCGGAAATCCGACATGAGATCCAAAGAAGAGGGTGGGAAGTCATAACCAACCCCATGCAACAAGTCGGAATATTGATGGTTCAAGAGTTCTATGCTAATGCATGGATCACTAGGAACCATGATCAAAGTATGAACCCGAATCCAAAGAACTATCTCACAATGGTTCGGGGGAAATACTTAGATTTCAGTCCGGAAAATGTGAGATTGGCGTTTCATCTACCCATGATGCAAGGTGATGAACGCCCCTACACAAGAAGGGTCAACTTTAATCAAAGGTTGGACCAAGTCCTTGCGGACATTTGTGTGGAAGGCGCCCAATGGAGAGTAGACTCCAAAGGCAAACCAGTCCAACTAAGAAGACTGGACCTCAAGCCTGTAGCTAGAGGATGGTTGGAGTTCATCCAAAGATCCATCATCCCTACAAGCAACCGATCTGAAGTTACTGTGGATCGGGCAATCATGATCCATAGCATCATGATTGGAGAAGAAGTAGAGGTTCATGAAGTCATCTCTAATGAACTCTACAAAATAGCTGACAAGCCTTCATACTTGGCACGGCTAGCCTTCCCCCACCTCATATGCCATCTATGCTACTCAGCTGGAGTCATCATAGATGGAGATGTCTCCATTGAAGAAGACAAGCCCATCACAAAGAAGAGGATGGAGCAAACAAGGGAAGTTCCTCACGGCCCCCAAGAAGAACATGAGGAAATTCATCATCAACAAATGCCTCATGGAATGCACTTTCCTCCCAACAACTATTGGGAGCAACTCAATACCTCCTTAGAAGACTTGAGCCATAATGTAGAACAATTAAGGGTGGAACACTGGTGCGCGAAATTGTGAACTATACTTTTTCACAACTCTCATAATCCCCGGTCATGAACCCCAAAAACTTGGTAGTTCAATACCATGGCATTACACAACTTCGCACAACTAACCAGCAAGTGCACTGGGTCGTCCAAGTAATAAACCTTACGCGAGTAAGGGTCGATCCCACGGAGATTGTTAGTATTGAAGCAAGCTATGGTCATCTTGTAAATCTTAGTCAGGCAAACTCAAATGTATATGATGAACGAAAATAACACAAAGGTAAAGATAGAGATACTTATGTAATTCATTGGTAGGAACTTCAGATAAGCGCATGAAGATGCCTTCCCTTCCGTCTCTCTGCTTTCCTACTGTCTTCATCCAATCCTTCTTACTCCCTTCCATGGCAAGCTTAAGCAAGGGTTTCACCGTTGTCAGTGGCTACCTCCCATCCTCTCAGTGAAAGCGATTGCATATGCTCTGTCACAGCATAGCGGAATTCATCTGTCGGTTCTCAATCAGGCCAGAATAGAATCCAGTGATTCTTTTGCGTCTGTCACTAACGCCCCGCCCTCAGGAGTTTGAAGCACGTCACAGTCATTCAGTCATTGAATCCTACTCAGAATACCACAGACAAGGTTAGACCTTCCGGATTCTCTTGAATGCCGCCATCAGTTCTCGCCTATACCACGAAGACTCTGATCTCACAGAATGGTTGGCTCGTTTGTCAGGCGAGCACTCGGTTGTCAGGCGATCAACCATGCATCGTGCAATCAGGAATCCAAGAGATATTCACTATGGCCTTAGTTGCTTGTAGAACAAGAGTGGTTGTCAGTCACCTTGTTCATAGGTGAGAATGATGATGAGTGTCACGGATCATCACATTCATCAAGTTGAAGAACAAGTGATATCTTAGATAAAGAACAAGCGGAATTGAATGGAAGAACAATAGTAATTGCATTAATACTCGAGGTACAGCAGAGCTCCACACCTTAATCTATGGTGTGTAGAAGCTCCACCGTTGAAAATACATAAGCATAAGGTCTAGGCATGGCCGAATGGCCAGCCTCCCAATGATCTAAGAACTAAAATGTCCAAAGATGATCTAGAGATCTCAAGTGATCAAAAGATTTCTAATACAATAGTCAAAGGTCCTACTTATAGAAAACTAGTAGCCTAAGGTGTACAGAAATGAGTAAATGACATAAAAATCCTCTTCCGGGCCCACTTGGTGTGTGCTTGGGCTGAGCAGTGAAGCAAATTTCGTGCAGAGACTCTTCTTGGAGTTAAACGCCAGCTTTGGTGCCAGTTTGGGCGTTTAACTCCCATTTGGGTGCCAGTTCCAGCGTTTAACGCTGGGATTTCTTGAGGTGACTTTGAACGCCGGTTTGGGCCATCAAATCTTGGACAAAGTATGGACTATCATATATTGCTGGAAAGCCCAGGATGTCTACTTTCCAACGCCGTTGAGAGCGCGCCAAATGGGCTTCTGTAGCTCCAGAAAATCCACTTCGAGTGCAGGGAGGTCAGAATCCAACAGCATCTGCAGTCCTTTTTAGTCTCTGAATCAGATTTTTGCTCAGGTCCCTCAATTTCAGCCAGAAAATACCTGAAATCACAGAAAAACACACAAACTCATAGTAAAGTCCAGAAAAGTGAATTTTAACTAAAAACTAATAAAAATATACTAAAAACTAACTAGATCATAACAAAAACATACTAAAAACAATGCCAAAAAGTATACAAATTATCCGCTCATCACAACACCAAACTTAAATTGTTGCTTGTCCCCAAGCAACTGAGAATCAAATAAGATAAAAAGAAGAGAATATGCAATGAATTCCAAAAACATCTATGAAGATCAGTATTAATTAGATGAGCGGGGCTTTTAACTTTTTGCTTCTGAACAGTTTTGGCATCTCACTCTATCCTTTGAAATTCAGAATGATTGGCTTCTTTAGGAACTCAGAGTCCAGATAGTGTTAATGATTCTCTTAGTAAAGTATGATGATTCTTGAACATAGCTATTTATTGAGTCTTGGCTGTGGCCCAAAGCACTCTGTCTTCCAGTATTACCACCAGATACATACATGCCACAGACACATAATTGGGTGAACCTTTTCAGATTGTGACTCAGCTTTGCTAAAGTCCCCAATTAGAGGTGTCCAGGGTTCTTAGGCACACTCTTAATTGCCTTGGATCACAACTCTTATTTTTCCATTTTTTTCGTTTTTTTTTCTTTTTTTTTTTCTTTTTTTTTTTCGAAATTTTTTTTTGAATAGTTTTTTCTTGCTTCAAGAATCATTTTAATGATTTTTCAGATCCTCAGTAACATGTCTCCTTTTTCATCATTCTTTCAAGAGCCAACATTCATGAACCACAAATTCAAGATACATATGCACTGTTTAAGCATACATTCAGAGAACAAAAATATTGCCACCACATCAAAATAATTAAACTGTTATAAAATTCAAAATTCATGCAATTCTTCCTTTTTCAATTAAGCACATTTTTATTTAAGAAAGGTGATGGATTCATAGGACATTCATAACTTTAAGGCATAGACACTAAGACACTAATGATCACAAGACACAAACATGGATAAACATAAGCACTAAAAATTCGAAAAACAGAAGAACAAATAACAAGGAAATCAAAGAACGGGTCCACCTTAGTGATGGCGGCTCTTTCTTGCTCTTGAAGATCCTATGGAGTGTTTGAGCTCCTCAATGTCTCTTCCTTGTCTTTGTTGCTCCTCCCTCATGATTCTTTGATCTTCTCTAATCTCATGAAGGATGATGGAGTGTTCTTGGTGCTCCACCCTTAGTTGTCCCATGTTGGAACTCAATTCTCCTAGGGAGGTGTTTAGTTGCTCCCAATAGTTTTGTGGAGGAAAGTGCATCCCTTGAGGAATCTCAGGGATCTCATGATGAGTGGGATCTCTTGTGTGCTCCATCCTCTTCTTAGTGATGGGCTTGTCCTCCTCAATGGGGGTGTCTCCCTCTATGTCAACTCCAACTGAATAACAGAGGTGACAAATGAGATGAGGAAAGGCTAACCTTGCCAAGGTAGAGGACTTGTCCGCCACCTTATAGAGTTCTTGGGCTATAACCTCATGAACCTCTATTTCTTCTCCAATCATGATGCTATGGATCATGATAGCCCGGTCTATGGTAACTTCGGACCGGTTGCTAGTGGGAATGATTGAGCGTTGTATAAACTCTAACCATCCTCTAGCCACGGGCTTGAGGTCATGCCTTCTCAATTGAACCGGCTTTCCTCTTGAATCTCTCTTCCATTGGGCGCCCTCTTCACATATGACTGTGAGGACTTGGTCCAACCTTTGATCAAAGTTGACCCTTCTAGTGTAAGGATGTTCATCTCCTTGCATCATAGGCAAGTTGAACGCCACCCTCACA
This sequence comes from Arachis hypogaea, assembly GCF_003086295.3. Taxonomy (NCBI): domain Eukaryota; kingdom Viridiplantae; phylum Streptophyta; class Magnoliopsida; order Fabales; family Fabaceae; genus Arachis; species Arachis hypogaea. The sequence goes on along the minus strand of NC_092037.1, from coordinate 45,898,545 downwards.
CTTTCCGGACTAAAATCCAAGTATTTCCCCCGAACCATAGTAAGATAATTCTTTGGATTCGGGTTCACACTTTGGTCATGGTTCTTGGTGATCCATGCATTGGCATAGAACTTCTTGAACCATCAAGATTCCGACTTGTTGAATGGGGTTGGTAAGAACTTCCCAACCTCTTCTTCGGATCTCATGTCGGATCTCCGGATATTCACCCTTTTTGAGTGAAAAGGGGACCTCGGGGATCACCTTCTTCAAGGCCACAACTTCATAGAAGTGGTCTTGATGCACCCTTGAGATGAACCTATCCATCTCCCATGACTCGGAGGTGGAAGCTTTTGCCTTCCCTTTCCTCTTTCTAGAGGTTTCTCCGGCCTTGGATGACATAATGGTTATGGAAAAACGAAAAAGCAACGCTTTTACCACACCAAACTTAAAATGTTTGCTCGTCCTCGAGCAAAAGAAGAAAGAAGAGAGTAGAAGAAGAAGAAATGAGGAAGGGGGAGATGGTGGTGTGTTCAGCCAAAGAGGGGGAGAAGTGGTGTTTAGGTTGTGTGAAAATGAAGGGTTGAAGAAGGGTATATATAGGAGAGAGGGGGGTAATGGTTCGGCCATTATGGGTGGGTTTGGGAGGGAAAGTGGTTTGAATTTGAAGGGTGAGGTTGGTGGGGATTTATGAAGGATGGATGTGAGTGGTGAAGAGAAAGATGGGATTTGATAGGTGAAGGGTTTTTGGGGAAGAGGTGTTGAGGTGATTGGTGAATGGGGGAAGAAGAGAGAGAGTGATAGTAGGGTCCTGTGGGGTCCACAGATCCTGTGGTGTCAAGGAAAAGGCATCCTTGCACCAAATGGCATCAAAATCCACGTTTTGAGTCATTTCTGGCGTTAAACGCCGGGCTGGTGCCCATTCCTGGCGTTTAACGCCAGGTTCTTGCCCTTCCCTGGCGTTTAACGCCAGTCTGGTGCCCCTTTCTGGCGTTAAACGCCCAGAATGGTGCCAGACTGGGCGTTAAACGCCCAACTGCTAGGCTTACTGGCGTTTAAACGCCAGCAGCATCTTCCTCCAGGGTGTGCTATTTTTCTTCCTGTTTTTCATTCTGTTTTTGCGTTTTTCATTGTTTTTGTGACTTCTTATGATCATCAACCTACAAAAAAGATAAAATAACAAAAGAAAATAATTAAATATAAGACATTGGGTTGCCTCCCAACAAGCGCTTCTTTACTGTCATTAGCTTGACAGAGGACTCTCATGGAGCCTCACAGATACTTAGAACTGTGTTGGAACCTCCCAACACCAAACTTAGAGTTTGAATGTGGGGGTTCAACACCAAACTTAGAGTTTGGCTGTGGCCTCCCAACACCAAACTTAGAGTTTGACTGTGGGGGCTCTGTTTGGCTTTGTTTGGAGAGAAGCTCTTCATGCTTCCTCTCCATGATGACAGAGGGATATCCTTGGGCCTTAAATACCAAGGATTCTTCATTCACTTGAATGATCAACTCTCCTCTATCAACATCAATCACAGCCCTTGCTGTGGCTAGGAAGGGTCTGCCAAGGATGATGGATTCATTCATGCTCTTCCCAGTCTCTAGGACTATGAAATCAGTAGGGATGTAATGGTCTTCAACTTTAACTAGAACATCCTCTACAAGTCCATAGGCTTGTTTTCTTGAGTTGTCTGCCATCTCTAGTGAGATTTTTGCAGCTTGCACCTCTAAGATCCCTAATTTCTCCATTACAGAGAGGGGCATGAGGTTTACACTTGACCCTAAGTCACACAAGGCCTTCTTGAAGGTCATGGTGCCTATGGTACAAGGTATAAAAAACTTCCCAGGATCCTGCCTCTTTTGAGGCAGTTTCTGCCTAGACAAGTCACCCAGTTCTTTGGTGAGCAAAGGGGGTTCATCCTCCCAAGTCTCATTTCCAAATAACTTGTCATTTAACTTCATGATTGCTCCAAGGTATTTAGCAACTTGCTCCTCAGTGACATACTCATCCTCTTCAGAGGAGGAATACTCATCAGAGCTCATGAATGGCAGAAGTAAGTCCAATGGAATCTCCATGGTCTCAGTTTGAGCCTCAGATTCCCATGTTTCCTTATTGGGAAACTCATTGGAGGTCAGTGGACGTCCAGTGAGGCCTTCCTCAGTGGCGTTCACTGCCTCTCCTTCCTCCCAGGATTCGGCCAAGTTGATGGCTTTGCACTCTCCTTTTGGATTTTCTTCAGTATTGCTTGGGAGAGTGCTTGGAGGGAGTTCAGTAATTTTCTTGCTCAGCTGACCCACTTGTCCTTCCAAATTCCTAATGGAGGATCTAGTTTCAGTCATGAAACTTTGAGTGGTTTTGATTAGATCAGAGACCATTGTTGCTAAGTCAGAGGTATTCTGCTTAGAGCTCTCTGTCTGTTGCTGAGAAGATGATGGAAAAGGTTTGCTATTGCTAAACCTGTTTCTTCCACCATTATTGTTATTGAAACCTTGTTGAGGTCTCTGTTGATCCTTCCATGAAAGATTTGGATGATTCCTCCATGAAGGATTGTAGGTGTTTCCATAGGGTTCTCCCATGTAATTCACCTCTTCTATTGAAGGGTTCTCAGGATCATAAGCTTCTTCCTCAGATGAAGCCTCCTTAGTACTGCTTGGTGCATTTTGCATTCCAGACAGACTTTGAGAAATCATATTGACTTGTTGGGTCAATATTTTATTCTGAGCCAATATGGCATTCAGAGTGTCAATCTCAAGAACTCCTTTGTTCTGACTAGTCCCATTGTTCACAGGATTTCTTTCAGAAGTGTACATGAATTGGTTATTTGCAACCATTTCAATCAGTTCTTGAGCTTCAGTAGGCGTCTTCTTCAGATGAAGAGATCCTCCAGAAGAGCTATCCAAAGACATCTTGGACAGTTCAGAGAGACCATCATAGAAAATACCTATGATGCTCCATTCAGAAAGCATATCAGTGGGACACTTTCTGATCAATTGTTTGTATCTTTCCCAAGCTTCATAGAGGGATTCTCCTTCCTTCTGTCTGAAGGTTTGGACTTCCACTCTAAGCTTACTCAATTTTTTGAGGTGGAAAGAACTTTGCCAAGAAGGCATTGACTAGCTTTTCCCAAGAGTCCAGGCTTTCTTTAGGTTGAGAATCCAACCATGTTCTAGCTCTGTCTCTTACAGCAAAAGGGAATAGCATCAGTCTGTAGACCTCAGGGTCAACCCCATTAGTCTTGACTGTGTCACAGATTTGCAAGAACTCAGCTAAGAACTGATGAGGATCTTCCAATGGAAGTCCATGGAACTTGCAATTCTGTTGCATTAGAGAAACTAATTGAGGCTTAAGCTCAAAGTTGTTTGCTCCAATGGCAGGGATAGAGATGCTTCTCCCATAGAAGTCGGGAGTAGGTGCAGTAAAGTCACCCAGCACCTTCCTTGCATTGTTGGCATTGTTGTTGTTTTCGGCCGCCATGAGTTCTTCTTCCTTGAAGAATTCGTTCAGGTGCTCTAAAGAGAGTTGTGCTTTGGCTTCTCTTAGCTTTCTCTTCAAGGTCCTTTCAGGTTCGGGATCAGCCTCAACAAGAATGCCTTTGTCTTTGCTCCTGCTCATAAGAAAGAGAAGAGAACAAGAAAATGTGGAATCCTCTATGTCACAGTATAGAGATTCCTTTAGGTGTCAGAGGAAAAGAAGAGTAGAAGACAGAAGTGGAAAATTCGAACTTATCAGAGAAAATGGAGTTCAAATTTTGCATTAAAGGATAGTGTTAGTCCATAAATAGAAGGATGTGAGAAGGAGGGAAGTCATTTTCGAAAATTAAGTGAAAAATTTTGAAAACATTTTTGAAAAACATTACTTAATGTTCGAAAATGAAAATGGAAAAGAAATCAAGTGATTTTTGAAAAAGATTTTGAAATTAGAAATCAAAAAGATTTGATTGAAAACTATTCTGAAAGAGATGTGGTTAAGAAGATATGATTGATAAAAAAAATTTGTGATTGAGAAGATATGATTTGAAAAACATTTTAAAAGATTTGATTTGAAAATTAAAAACTTGACTAACAAGAAAAGATATGATTCAAACATTAAACCTTTCTCAACAGAAAAGGCAACATACTTGAAATGTTGAATCAAATCATTAATTGATAGTAAGTATCCTTGAAAAAGGAAAGAAGTTGATTTTGAAAAAGATTTGATTGGAAAATTGATTTGAAAAAGATTTGATTTTGAAAAGATTTTGAAAACTTAGAAAAAAATTGATTTGAAAACAAAATCTTCCCTTCTAGCCATCCTGGCGTTAAACGCCCAGAATGGTATCCATTCTGGCGTTTAACGCCCAAAATGCTACCCTTTTGGGCGTTAAACGCCCAACCAGGTACCCTGGCTGGCGTTTAAGCGCCAGTCTGTCCTTCTTCACTGGGCGTTTTGAACGCCCAGCTTTTTCTGTGCAATTCCTCTGCTGTATGTTCTGAATCATCAATTCTCTGTATTATTGACTTGAAAAGACACAAATTAAAAATATTTTTGGATTTTTAATAATAAGGAAAAATCAAAATGCAACAAGAATCAAATAACAATGCATGCAAGACACCAAACTTAGCAGTTTGTATACTACTGACACTAACAAAATGAAAATGCATATGAGACACACAAAACAATCAAGTCAATAGAATTTCAAAGATCAGAGCAAGTAAATCATCAAGAACATCTTGAAGATCACTTAGACATATGAATGCATGCAATTGACACCAAACTTATGATGAGACACTAGACTCAAACAAGAAATATTTTTGGATTTTATAATTTTGTAAATTTTTTTTTTGTGTTTTTCGAAAATTAAGTGGAAAAAAGATATCAAAACTCTTAATGAGAATTCCAGGAATCAGGGCAATGTTAGTCTAAGACTCCGGTCCAGGAATTAGACATGGCTTCACAGCCAGCCAAGCTTTCAAAGAAAGCTTCGGTCCAAAACACTAGATATGGCCAGAGGCCAGCCAAGCCTTAGCAGATCACTGCTCCAAAAGCAAGATTGATAAGAAATCAACAAGCTCTTGTGGTGATAAGTTGAAACCTCGGTCCAATGAGATTAGACATGGCTTCTCAGCCAGCCAGATTTCAACAAATCATCATGAAACTCTAGAATTCATCTTCAAGAATTTCGAAAAAAAAATAAATACCTAATCTAAGCAACAAGATGAACCGTCAGTTGTCCAGCCTGAACAATCCCCGGCAATAACACCAAAAACTTGATGTTGCTGCCGGATCTTGGCACTGATGTTACCAAAAGCTTGCTCAAAACTTGAACAATCCCCGGCAACGGCGCCAAAAACTTGGTGCGCGAAATTGTGAACTATACTTTTTCACAACTCTCATAATCCCCGGTCATGAACCCCAAAAACTTGGTAGTTCAATACCATGGCATTACACAACTTCGCACAACTAACCAGCAAGTGCACTGGGTCGTCCAAGTAATAAACCTTACGCGAGTAAGGGTCGATCCCACGGAGATTGTTAGTATTGAAGCAAGATATGGTCATCTTGTAAATCTTAGTCAGGCAAACTCAAATGTATATGATGAACGAAAATAACACAAAGGTAAAGATAGAGATACTTATGTAATTCATTGGTAGGAACTTCAGATAAGCGCATGAAGATGCCCTCCCTTCCGTCTCTCTGCTTTCCTACTGTCTTCATCCAATCCTTCTTACTCCATTCCATGGCAAGCTTAAGCAAGGGTTTCACCGTTGTCAGTGGCTACCTCCCATCCTCTCAGTGAAAGCGATTGCATATGCTCTGTCACAGCATAGCAGAATTCATCTGTCGGTTCTCAATCAGGCCGGAATAGAATCCAGTGATTCTTTTGCGTCTGTCACTAACGCCCCGCCCTCAGGAGTTTGAAGCACGTCACAGTCATTCAGTCATTGAATCCTACTCAGAATACCACAGACAAGGTTAGACCTTCCGGATTCTCTTGAATGCCGCCATCAGTTCTCGCCTATACCACGAAGACTCTAATCTCACGGAATGGTTGGCTCGTTTGTCAGGCGAGCACTCGGTTGTCAGGCGATCAACCATGCATCGTGCAATCAGGAATCCAAGAGATATTCACTATGGCCTTAGTTGCTTGTAGAACAAGAGTGGTTGTCAGTCACCTTGTTCATAGGTGAGAATGATGATGAGTGTCACGGATCATCACATTCATCAAGTTGAAGAACAAGTGATATCTTAGATAAAGAACAAGCGGAATTGAATGGAAGAACAATAGTAATTGCATTAATACTCGAGGTACAGCAGAGCTCCACACCTTAATCTATGGTGTGTAGAAGCTCCACCGTTGAAAATACATAAGCATAAGGTCTAGGCATGGCCGAATGGCCAGCCTCCCAATGATCTAAGAACTAAAATGTCCAAAGATGATCTAGAGATCTCAAGTGATCAAAAGATTTCTAATACAATAGTCAAAGGTCCTACTTATAGAAAACTAGTAGCCTAAGGTGTACAGAAATGAGTAAATGACATAAAAATCCTCTTCCGGGCCCACTTGGTGTGTGCTTGGGCTGAGCAGTGAAGCAAATTTCGTGCAGAGACTCTTCTTGGAGTTAAACGCCAGCTTTGGTGCCAGTTTGGGCGTTTAACTCCCATTTGGGTGCCAGTTCCAGCGTTTAACGCTGGGATTTCTTGAGGTGACTTTGAACGCCGGTTTGGGCCATCAAATCTTGGGCAAAGTATGGACTATCATATATTGCTGGAAAGCCCAGGATGTCTACTTTCCAACGCCGTTGAGAGCGCGCCAATTGGGCTTCTGTAGCTCCAGAAAATCCACTTCGAGTGCAGGGAGGTCAGAATCCAACAGCATCTGCAGTCCTTTTTAGTCTCTGAATCAGATTTTTGCTCAGGTCCCTCAATTTCAGCCAGAAAATACCTGAAATCACAGAAAAACACACAAACTCATAGTAAAGTCCAGAAAAGTGAATTTTAACTAAAAACTAATAAAAATATACTAAAAACTAACTAGATCATAACAAAAACATACTAAAAACAATGCCAAAAAGTATACAAATTATCCGCTCATCAAACACCATGAACACGCCCTCACTCTCCAAGAAATAAGAGAAGATCAAAGAGTTATGAGGGAGGAGCAACAAAGGCAAGGAAGGGACATAGAAGAATTGAAGAACATCATTGGTCCTTCAAGAAGAAGACGCCACTAGAGGTGGATTCATTCCTTGTTCTTTATTTTCTTTCTGTTTTCGGTTTTTAAGTGTTATGTTTATCTATGTTTTTGTGTCTCTACTTCATGATCATTAGTGTGTAACCATGCCTTAAAGCTATGAATAAAATCCATTAGTCTTTCACCTCTCTTAAAAGAAAAATGTTTTAATTCAAAAGAACAAGAAGTACATAATTTTCGAAATTATTAGTGAATTTAATTTAATTATATTGATGTGGTGGCAATAATTTTTGTTTTCTGAATGAATGAATGAACAGTGCATATGTCTTTTGATATTGTTGTTTATGAGTGTTAAAATTGTTGGCTCTTGAAAGAATGATGAACAAAGAGAAATGTTATTGATGATCTGAAAAACCTCATGAAATTGATTCTTGAAGCAAGAAAAAGCAGTGAAAAAAAAATTTTAAAAATGGCGAAAATTTTAGCAAAGATCCAAGGCTTTGAGCATTAATGGATAGGAGGGCCCAAGGAAATTAAATCCAGGCCTAAGCGGCTAAATCAAGCTGTCCCTATTCATGTGCTTGTGTCATGAAGGTCCAAGTGAAAAGCTTGAGACTGAATGGTTAAAGTCGTGATCCAAAGCTAAAGAGTGTGCTTAAGAGCTCTGGACACCACTAACTGGGGACTTTAGCAAAGCTGAGTCACAATCTGAAAAGGTTCACCCAGTTATGTGTCTGTGGCATTTGTGTATCCGGTGGTAATACTGGAAGACAAAGTGCTTAGGGCCACAGCCAAGACTCATAAAGTAGCTGTGTTCAAGAATCAACATGCCTAACTAGGAAAGTCAATAACACTATCTGAAATTCTAAGTTCCTAGAGAAGCCAATCACTCTAAACTTCAAAGGAAAAAGTGAGATGCCAAAACTGTTCAGAAGCAAAAAGCTACAAGCCCCGCTCATCTAATTAAATCAATATTCATTGATATTTTGGACTTTATAGTATATTCTCTTCTTTTTATCCTATTTGATTTTCAGTTGCTTGGGGACAAGCAACAATTTAAGTTTGGTGTTGTGATGAGCGGATAATTTATACGCTTTTTGGCATTGTTTTTATATAGTTTTTAGTAAGTTTAAGCTACTTTTAGGGATGTTTTCATTAGTTTTTATGTTAAATTCACACTTCTGGACTTTACTATGAGTTTGTGTGTTTTTCTGTGATTTCAGGTAAATTCTGACTGAAATTGAGGGATTTGAGCAAAACTCTGAAGAAGGCTGACAAAAGGACTGCTGATGCTGTTGGATTCTGACCTCCCTGCACTCGAAATGGATTTTCTGGAGCTACAGAACTCCAATTGGCGCGCTCTTAACGGAGTTGGAAAGTAGACATCCAGGGCTTTCCAGCAATATATAATAGTCCATACTTTATTCAAAGAATGACGACGTAACTTGGCGTTAAACGCCAAGTACACGCTGCTGTCTGGAGTTAAACGCCAGAAAAACGTCATGATCCGGAGTTAAACGCCCAAAACACGTCATAACTCAAAGTTTAACGCCAAGAAATGCCTTAGCTCGTGGAATGATCAAGCTCAGCCCAAGCACACACCAAGTGGGCCCCGGAAGTGGATTTATGCATCAAATACTTACTCATGTAAACCCTAGTAGCTAGTCTAGTATATATAGGACATTTATCTATTGTATTAGACATCCTGGATTGTATTTTGAATCCTGTGATCACGTTAGAGAGGGCTGGCCATTCGGCCATGCCTGAACTCTTTGCTTATGTATTTTCAACGGTGGAGTTTCTGCACACCATAGATTAAGGGTGTGGAGCTCTGCTGTACCTCAAGTATTAATGAAGTTCTATTTTCTTTTATTCAAATCTCTTCTATTCGTATTCCAAGATATTCATTCGTACCCAAGAACATGATGAATGTGATGAGTCAAATTACCCTCATCATCATTCTCACTTATGAACGCGCGTGATTGACAACCACTTCCGTTCTACATGCAACAGAGCTTGAATGCGTATCTCTTAGATTCCCCAACAGAATCTTCGTGGTATAAGCTAGATAGATGGCGGCATTTATGAGGGTCCGGAAAGTCTCACCTTGTCTGTGGTATTTCGAGTAGGACCCTGGGAATCCGGAAAGTCCAACCTTGTCTGTGGTGTTCCGAGTAGGATTCCGGTAATGAATGACCGTGACGTGCTTCAAACTTTAACCTGCTGGGCGTTCGTGACAGACGCAAAAGAGGGATTCTATTCCAGTAGGAGCGGGAACCAACCGGTGATTAGCCGTACTGTGACAGAGTGCGTTAGCATAGTTTTCACTGCGAGGATGGGATGTAGCCATCAGCCATGGGTGATGCCTCCAGACTGGTTAGCTGTGCGAGTGACAGCCGCACAGGATATTTCCCCGTGAGGAATGAAAGTAGCCACAGTTGATGGTGAACCCCTATACAAAGCTTGCCATGGAAAGGAGTAAGAAGGATTGAGTAGAAGCAGTAGGAGAGTAGGCGTCCAAGAGCTCTACAGCATCTCCATCCGCTTATCTGAACTTCCCACCAATGAATCTGCATAAGTATCTTTATCCCTTTCATTATTTCTATTTTCGAAAACCCATAAAACTATTTTAATCTGTCTAACTGAGATTTTCAAGGTGACCATAGCTTGCTTCATACCAACAATCTCTGTGGATTCGACCCTTACTCACGTAAGGTTTATTACTTGGACGACCCAGTACACTTGCTGGTTAGTTGAACGGAGTTGTGTCCACTCGTGCCAATTTCTAAAATCCAATTACAAGAAAATAGGAATCACAATTTCGTCCACCAATAGCCACTGACAACGGTGAAACCCTACATACAGCTTGCCATGGAAAGGAGTAAGAAGGATTGGATGAAGACAGTAGGAAAGCAGAGAGACGGAATGGATAAAGCATCTCCATACGCTTATCTGAAATTCTCACCAATGAATTACATAAGTATCTCTATCTTTATCTTTATGTTTTATTCATACATCATCCATAACCATTTGAGTTTGCCTGACTAAGATTTACAAGGTGACTATAGCTTGCTTCATACCAATAATCTCTGTGGGATCGACCCTTACTCGCGTAAGGTTTATTACTTGGACGACCCAGTACACTTGCTGGTTAGTTGTGCGAAGTTGTGATAAAGAGTTGATGGCGCCATTGATGATCACAATTTCGTGCACCATCCCTCAATTTCAGCCAGAAATTACCTGAAACCACAGAAAAATACACAAACTCATAGTAAAGTCCAGAAATATGAATTTCGCATAAAAACTAAAGAAGACATCCCTAAAAGTAGCTAGATCCTACTAAAAACTACCTAAAAATAATGCCAAAAAGCATATAAATTATCCGCTCATCACAACACCAAACTTAAATTGTTGCTTGTCCCCAAGCAACTAAAAATCAAATAGGATAAAAAGAAGAGAACATACTATAAATTTCAGAATATCAATGAGTATTAGTTCTAATTAGATGAGCGGGACTTGTAGCTTTTTGATTCTGAACAGTTTTGGCATCTCACTTTATCCTTTGAAGTCTAGAATGATTGGCTTTTATAGGAACTTAGAATTTCAGATAGTGTTATTGATTCTCCTAGTTAATTTTGTTGATTCTTGAACACAGCTACTTTTATGAGTCTTGGCCGTGGCCCTAAGCACTTTGTTTTCTAGTATTACCATGAGATACATAAATGTCACAGACACATGACTGGGTGAACCTTTTCAGATTGTGACTCAGCTTTGTTAAAGTCCCCAGTTAGAGGTGTCCAGAGTTCTTAAGCACACTCTTTTTGCTTTGGATCACGACTTTAACCACTCAGTCTCAAGCTTTTCACTTGGACCTGCATGCCACAAGCACATGGTTAGGGACAGCTTGAATTAGCCGCTTAGGCCTGGATTTTATTTCCTTGGACCCTCCTATCCATTGATGCTCAAAGCCTTGGATCTTTTTTACCCTTGCCTTTTGGTTTTAAGGGCTATTGCTTTTTCTGCTTGCTTTTCTTTTCCTTTCTATTTTTTTTCGCCACTCTTCCTTTTTTTTTCAAGCTTTTGCTTTTTCACTGCTTTTTCTTGCTTAAAGAATCAATCTCATGATTTTTCAGATTGTCAATAACATTTTTCTTTGTTCATCATTCTTTCAAGTGCCAACAATTTTAACATTCATACATAACAAGATAAAAAATATGCACTGTTCAAGCATTCATTCAGAAAACAAAAAGTATTGTCACCACATCAATATAATTAAACTAAATTCAAGGATAATTTCGAAACTCATGTACTTCTTGTTCTTTTGAATTATAAATATTTTTCATTTAAGAGAGGTGAAGGATTCATGGAATTATTCATAGCCTTAAGACATAGTTACTAACTACTAATGATCATGTAATAAAGACATAAACATAGATAAACATATAACATAATAAAATGAAAAGCAGAAAAAAATTTAAGAACAAGGAATGAGTCCACCTTAGTGAGGGTGGCGCCTTCTTGAAGGACCATTGATGTTCTTGAGCTCTTCTATGTCTCTTCCTTGTCTTTGTTGCTCCTCCCTAGTGATTTTGGTGCTCCTAATAATTATGTGGAGGAAAATGTATCCCCTGAGGTATCTCAGGGATTTCTTGATGAGGGAATTCCTCATGTTCTCTTGATGTGCAGTCAAATGCTCTTCTACTGAGCTATGGACCCTTGAGATGAATCTCTCCATCTCCCATGACTTGGAGGTGGAAACTTTTTGTCTTCCCTTTTCTCTTTTTTTCTTTTTTTTTTTTTTGAGGTTTCTCTGGCCTTAGGTGTAGTATAATCACCAAGCATCCTCCTTGCATTGTTATTATTTTCGGCTGCCATCTCCTCTTCTTTTTCAAAAATTTCTGTAAAGTTTTCTCTGAATTGTTGAATTTTAGTTTCTCTTGACTTCCTCTTCAGAGTCCTTTCAGGTTTAGGATCTACTTCAATAAGAATGTTCTTGTCCTTGCTCCTACTCATATGAAAAAGAAGGGAACAGAAAATAATAATAGGGATCCTCTTTGTCCAGATATAGAGGTTCCTTTATGTGAGTAGAAAAGAAGAAGAATAGGAAGGAGAAGAGGAAAATTCGAATTCAGAGAGAGGGGGGTTCAAATTTTAGGATGAAGAGAAGTGTTAGTAAATAAATAAAATAAATAGAAAGAGGTGAGAGGGATAGATATTCAAAAAATAAATTTTGAAAAAGGGATAGTAATTTTCGATAATTAAAATGAAATAAAATTAAAATTAAAATTTGAAATAATTAGTTAATTAGAAGAATTTTGAAAAAGAGGAAGGTAATTTTTGAAAATTAGAGAGAGAAAATTAGTTAGGTGGTTTTGAAAAGGATAAAAGATAAAACAAACAAATAAATCAATTAGTGAGTTGAAAAAGATTTGAAAATTAATTTTGAAAAGATAAGAAGTTAGAAAAGATTTTTGAAATTAAAGTTTGAAAAAGATATGATATGAAAAGATATGATTAAAAAGATATGATTTTAAAAAGATATGATTTTGAAAAGATAAGATTGAAAAGATATTTTTGAAAAGATATGATTTTTAAAAGATATGGTTTTAAAAAGATATGATTGAAATTAGTTTTAAAAAAGATTTGAATTTTAAAATCACAACTAATGACTTGACTCACAAGAAATCAGAAGATATGATTCTAGAACTTAAAGTTTGAATCTTTCTTAACAAGAAAGTAACAAACTTGAAATTTTTGAATTAAAACATTAATTGTTGATGATATTTTCGAAAATATGATGTAAAGATAAGAAAAAGATTTTGAAAATATTTTGAAAAAGATTTTTGAAATTTTCGAATATGATAAAAAAATGGAAAAGATATGATTTTTGAAAAAGATTTTAAAAAGATAAGATTTAAAAAGATAAGATTTTTTTTATTTTTGAATTTTTTATGATGAGAGAGAAAAACACTAAAAATACTCAATGCATAAAAATTTTGAATCAAAACACATGATGTATGCAAGAACACTATGAATGTCAAGATGAACACCAAGAACACTTTGAAGATCATGATGAACATCAAGAACATATTTTTGAAAAACTTTCAATGTAAAGAAAACATGCAAGTCACCAAACTTATAAATCTTTTATGTTTAGACACTATGAATGCAAAAATGCACATGAAAAACACCATACAACACAAAACAAGAAAATATGAAGATCAAACAAGAAAGTTCATCAAGAACAACTTGAAGATCATGATGAATGCAATGCTTGAATGCAATTTTCGAAAAATACATGATGAATATGCAATTGACACCAAACTTAAAACTTTACACAAGACTCAAACAAGAAACTCAAAATATTTTTGGTTTTTATAATTTTATGATTTTTTGTATTTTCTTTTATTTTTTTCGAAAAATTAATTTGAAGAAAAGAATAAGGAAATCAAAATTTTTAACAAGAATTCCAAGAATCTTAGCAATGTTAGTCTAAAGCTCCGGTCCAGGAATTAGACATAGCTTCATAGCCAGCCAAAACACTAGACATGGCCAATGGCCAGCCAAGCTTTAATTGAAACATCCTATACAGTAGCCAATTTGCTGAGAAAGCAAAGAAGCTCTTCTCTAAGGATGAGTGAAACCTCGGTCCAAAAGAATTTAGACATGGCTTTTACAGCCAGCCAGGCTTCAACATGCTTTATGAAACTCTAGAGTTCATTCTTAAAAATTTAGAATAATTTTTGAAAATAGATGAGAAATTTTTGAAAAATATTTTTGAAAACTTTTTGAAAAGAAAATAAAAAAGAAAATTACCTAATCTGAGCAACAAGATGAACCGTTAGTTGTCCATACTCGAAAAATCCCCGGCAACGGCGCCAAAAACTTGGTGCACGAAATTGTGATCATCAACAATGGTGCCAATAAACTTGGTAGCGCTCTCAAACGTGAATCACACTTTGTGACAACTCCGCACAACTAACCAGCAAGTGCACTAGGTCGTCCAAGTAATACCTTATGTGAGTAAGGGTCGATCCCACGGAGATTGTTGGTATGAAGCAAGCTATGGTCATCTTGTAAATCTCAGTTAGGCGGATAATAAATGTTATGGAGTTTCTGAATAGTAAATAAAGCAGAAAATAAAGATAGAGTTACTCATGTAATTCAATGGCGGGAATTTCAGATAAGTGTATGGAGATGCTTGTCCCTGTTGGATCTTTGCTTTCCTACTGCCTTCCTTCAATCCTTCTTATTCCTTTCCATGGCAAGCTGTATGTAGGGCATCACTGTTGTCAATGGCTACATCCCATCCTCTTAGTGAAAAAGGTCCAAATGCTCTGTCACGGCACAGCTAATCATCTGTCGGTTCTCGATCATGTTGGAATAGAATCCCTTGATTCTTTTGCGTTTGTCATCACGCCCAACAATCGTGATTTTGAAGCTCATCACAGTCATTCAATCCCTGAATCCTACTCGGAATACCACAGACAAGGTTTAGACTTTCCGATTCTCATGAATGCCGCCATTAATCTAGCTTATACCACGAAGATTCTGATTAAGGAATCCAAGAGATATGCGCTTGGTCTAAGGTAGAACGGAAGTGGTTATCAGTCACGTGTTCATAGGTGAGAATGATGATGAGTGTCACGGATCATCACATTTATCATGTTGAAGTGCAACGAATATCTTAGAATAAGAACAAGTGGAATTGAATAGAAAATAGTAGTAATTGCATTGAAACTTGAGGTACAGCAGAGCTCCACACCCTTAATCTATGGTGTGTAGAAACTCAACCGTTGAAAATACATAAGTGATGAAGGTTCAGGCATGGCCGAATGGCCAGCCCCCAAAACGTGATCACAGGATCAAAAATACAACCCAGGATGAAAATATAATAGTAAAAAGTCCTATTTATACTAGACTAGCTACTAGGGTTTACAAAAGTAAGTAATTGATGCAGAAATCCACTTCCAGGGCCCACTTGGTGTGTGCTTGGGCTGAGCTTGAACTTTACACGAGCTAAGGCTTCTATTGGAGTTGAACGCCAAGTTGTAACATGTTTTTGGCGTTCAACTCTGGTTCGTGACGTGTTTCTGGCGTTTGACTCCAGAATACAGTGTAGAACTGGCATTGAGCGCCAATTTGCGTCGTCTAATCTCGAATAAAGTATGGACTATTATATATTGCTGGAAAGCTCTGGATGTCTACTTTGGAGTTCTGTAGCTCTAGAAAATCCATTTCGAGTGCAGGAAGGTCAGAATCCAACAGCATCAGCAGTCCTTTGTCAGCCTTTTATCAGAGTTTTGCTCAGGTCCCTCAATTTCAGCCAGAAATTACCTGAAACCACAGAAAAACACACAAACTCATAGTAAAGTCCAGAAATATGAATTTCGCATAAAAACTAAAGAAGACATCCCTAAAAGTAGCTAGATCCTACTAAAAACTACCTAAAAATAATGCCAAAAAGCGTATAAATTATCCGCTCATCAGCGAGTGCGATGGCAGCACAAACCATGTCACACGTCCCCGTGATCGACGCTCCCGCGTCACCTCACTTACGTGCTACCCGCGCGAACGCGTCACTCACGCGTCCGCGTCACAAGCGGCGCACAACTTATCTTTATCTGCCAAAATATCTTATCTTTTTCTTCCCCTTCCTCCTTCTTCCCTCTTTCTTCTTTCTTTCTTTTTTTTATTTTCATGCATTTTTATGTTGGTGTTGGAGCTTTATTTGGATTTTACTTTATTATAACTGAGCTTGTGGATATTATAAGGATTGGTTTGACAATTGATATTTTAAATTTGGCTCTCATATATATTTGGATTTATTACTTTCATTCCTCTTTTAACTCACAATACTTGTAATCCGCCTGTATTTGAGATTATCATTCACAATTTTCATCATACAAGTGCTCTTTAATCCAGCTTATTTTAACAATTGATGCTTGACCTATGCTTCTCATGCCTTTGCCTGCATGCTTTTACACATCTTGCATCTAATTGATTTAATATGCCTTGCTATATTTCCATTGATGTCCTAATTGCATGTAGTCGCACCCTTGTATTTAAGACATTATCCCTTACCTTGGCATTGATTATCACTTAAATCTTCCTCCTCCCGGTTCTAGCTATTTGAATTACATATCCCTTTCCTTTCTCCCTTTTTCAGGATGGCCACCAAGAAGGGTAGAGAGAAAGCTACTCCCAAACCACCGGCAAGGAAAAGAACAAAAAGAGCACCAGCTAAGGAACCACAACCCCATCCACCTGCACATCTCAGCATGCACTGAGGACGGTGAAATCTTTAAGTGTGGGAAGGTCGATACCGATCTCTATGGGTTAGTTATTTTCTGACTCAACACCAATGTTTAAACTTCTCTCTAGTTAGTTCTTGCATTTGCATGTTTGATTGCATTATAGTTAGATTTTGTGCATATTTTACCACCACTTGGTTGAAGTAATAAATTTCTTTTCAAGACTTTATTTTATAATATTTCACTAATTTAAATTAAAAATTAAAATTTTCTATGTGTTAAATTTGTTTGAAGTTGTATTTGGAACATGGTTTTTGAACCAAAGAACACACAATTTGTGAGATTTGAGTTTATTTACATGGTTACATTATTTAACCATAAATTTTTATTCTTGTGTGTTTTCTTCTCTATGATTGCAATCTTTGCTTTGTTCCATTCTATATATCCATTATTTAGTGTATTTACATGCTTGCATATGATTGAGGCCATATTTGATTATTAACTCACTTATCCCAAATAAAGCCTACCCTTTTATGTCACCCTTGTTAGCCACTTTGAGCTTTTAATCTCCTTCTGTTTTATAACCACATCACTAGCCTTAAGCAGAAAAACAAATTAAATATCCCAATTGAATCTTTGGTTAGCTTAAGATAGAGGTTGTGCATCAATTAAGTGTGGGGAAACTGTGGGAACATGGGTTAATAAGGGAATGTATCATGTTTCTAATTCTGAATATTGGGAAATTTGGGTATCTACTCATGTAAAACAGAAAATTAAAAATTCTATATGAATTGATATGTTATTTTAGTTTTTATGTCTCAAAAAAAAGAAAAAAAAGAAAAAAATATATATAATATAAATAAATAAATAAAGGGACAAAATTACCCCAATATTAAGTTAATAAAAGATCAATGCATATGTGACACAAATTAAAATAAACAGTTGATACATGAGTATGTGATACAAAAGTGAGAATTATGGGTAGCTAGGCATGATTTTAGAATTTATATAGAATGTATGTATGTTAGGTGATAGCCCAGGTTATTCAAAGATTCAATTTATAGCTCACTTAGCCATACATATACCCTCACCCTTTCCTTGGCCCCATTACAACCTTGAAAAGACCTCATGATGTTTGCATTAGTACATTAAATATTTGTTGATTGGTTAGATGAAGAACAAAGTTTATAAAGAATGATTAGAGAAGAGTAGAGTGAATAACCCTATACACCTGAGAGACTAGAGTGGTATACACTACCGGTAAGGGTTCAATGCTTGATTCTATGTTCCCTGCTTTCATTAGCTATCTTCTTACAAGTTTACTTGCTTTTTATTGTATAATTTGAATTAATGGAATTTGATTCATATTTGTCTTGAAGAACTTATTCACTTTTAACCAAGTAGGTAGAAATATTTTGCATGTAGTTGCATTCACATAGATAGGTTGCATTGCATACTCTCTATCATTCCTTTTCACTCCTTTATAGCTTCTCATGAGCTTAGCATGAGTACATGCTAATGTTTAAGTGTGGGGAGGTTGATAAACCACTATTTTATGGTTTATCTTGTGCTTAATTAAGTGTATTTATCTATCTTTCATACACTTATTCATACTAAATGCATGGGTTTACATTCTCCTTCTTGATTTTGTGCTATGATTGAAAACATGCTTCTTTGGCCTTATATTTGCTAATATTAATCCTCTCTTGTTACCATTAGATGCCGTGATATGTGTGTTAAGTGATTTCAGGGATTACAGGGCATGAATGGCTCAGAGGATGGAAAGGAAGCATGCAAAAGTAGAAGGAATACAAGAAGTTGAAGAAACTGCTAAGCTGTCTAGTCTGACCTCTTCACACTCAAATGGTCATAACTTGACCTATAAAGATCCAAATGACGCGGTTTCAGTTGCGTTGGAAAGCTAACATCCGGGGCTTCACAACGATATATAAGTTGCTATAGCTGCTTGATGAGAGAACTTTTACGTGGTCTAGAATTCAGAATAAATTTTCGTTGCAAGTATAGCTTCTAAACCAACAAAAGTCCTTTCATACAAATGTTTTGGTTGTCAAAAGTAACAAACCCCTTTAAAATTGATAACCAAGTATTTAAACCTCGGGTCATCTTCTTAAGGAACTGCAAGGAAGTATGTTCTTATTATTGGTTATGGAGATTGTAAATTGGGGTTGAGAATGAAGAATTAATATGGTAAATAATTTAAATGGCAATTAAAATAAATAAATACTGTAAAGCAAACCCTTTGGTAAAGTATGAGAAATTGGAAGTCCAGACTTAGTTATTCTTATCAATAATAATGAAAGTTGAATCTTAATTCCACTCAGTTAACCTTTGCTAAAGCAAAGGAAAGTCAAGGGACTAATTAGTTTGACTTTCGAATCCTATTTATTTCCTAAGAAAAGGTTGGGATTATTGAAGTTCAGTTCAATTAGCAAAGATAACAGTTATCAATTATGTTGAGCTAAGATAACTCCTGAGTTACTGATTTCTTAACCAAGACCAAAAGGAAAAGGAATTAAATCTACTAGAATAAAAATGTCTTCAGATTGGGAATAATCAATAACATAAATAAAAGAAAGCAATATTAACTGGAATACCTCAAATAACATTAACTCGAAAGAGTAATCTGTAACATAGAAGAATTCATAAACTGATTTGAAAAGCAAGTAATGAAAAAGAATATTGAACCTGATAAAAAGATAATCCTCAAAGCAAATAAAATCCTAAATCTAAATCCTAATCCTAAAGAGAGAGGAGAGAACGTCTCTCCAACTAAACCTAAATCATGGAAAGTGACTAAAAATTCGAGATTCCCTGAATGGATGCATTCCCACACTTCATAACCTCTGGTCTATTTCTTCTGAACTTGGATTTGGGCCAAAAAGGGCTTCAGAATCCGCTATGAGCATTTTCTGCAATTTCTGGTGCGTAGCCTCTGTCACGCGTCCGCGTGGGTCATGCGGTCGCGTCAATTGGAGTTTTCCTTATTGCGCAGTCGCGTCAGTCATGCGGCCGCGTCATAGGTGTTCTTCTTTAGGTGCGCGGTCGCATCAGTCATACGGCCGCATCGCTGCTTCTTCGCTCTTGTCATGCGGTCGCATCGTCCATGCGATCGCGTGGATGCCAGTTTCTCCAAAACTCCGTTTTTACTCTTTCCTTCCATTTTTGTATGTTTCCTTTTCCATCCTTTAAGTCATTCCTGCCTTAGAAGATCTGAAACTACTCAACACACTAATCATGGCATCGAATGGAAATAAAGGTAATTAAAATAATTAATTTTAAAGCATAGGAAACATGTTTTTCACATACATCACATAATAAGGAAGGAAAAGTAAAACCATGCAATTAATATGAATAAGTGAGTGAAGGATTGAATAAATCACTCAAACTAAGCACAAAATATATCTCAATATATGGGTTTATCAACCTCCCCACACTTGAACAATAGCATGTCCTCATGCTATATCCAAGGTAAAAAGTAAGGTTGAAGTGGTGGAATGCCATGCAATGCAATTCTAATCTAAATGCAACTAACTAAATGCATGATACAATTCTAATTTTATTCACTCATATATAAAGCTTATATGTAGTTAAATCAATTCACATTCTCAAGGAATCATATGTACATAGCCAACCTTGAATCATCTTAAAGCACTTTTACACTTGAGATGGGAAGAAAAATATTTTATAAACTTGCAAGACAATTAACAAATTAAGCATAGATATATGTTGATGAGTTATTGAACCCTCACTGGATTTTGTGTTTACTCTCTAATCACTCAGTGTTTATTGGGTTAATCACTCTATTCTTCTTTTTATCCTTACTTTCTATAACTTTGTTCTTCATCTAACCAATCAACAATTATAAAATATAGACATACCAAAAATCATGAGGTCTTTAATTAAGGTTGTAATGGGGCCAAGGTAAAGGTAAGGGTATATGTATAAAGCTAAGTGAGCTAATAAGTGAATCCTTAATTAGTCTAAGATCTCACCTAACATACATAATTTCTAGAGCAAAGCTTCTTTGCCTATTTTCCCATGTTTTTCCCACTTTTGATATTACATGCTCATGCATTAGTTTTAATTTTTGCTCCATATGCACTTGCTTTAATTTGCATTTTTTTTAAATGCACATGGTAATTAATTATTTTAATTTTACATGAGCATGCTTTCCAAAACATCTTTATTCTTTTCAACTCTTCTACCTTTGTTTCTATCATCCATGTTCCCATAAAGTTTTCCCCACACTTAAACAATTACACAATTTCTATCTTAAGCTAACCAAGGATTCAACTTGGGATTTTTTTTAAGTTATTTTTCTGCTTAAGGCTAGTAATGTGGTTATAAGACAAGGGGGATTAAAGCTCAAGGGGGCTGACAAGGGTGATGTAAAAGGTAGGCTTTATTTGGGATAAGTGAGTTAAAATCAAACAAGGCCTCAATCACTTTCTTGGTATGTATCTATATTCTATAACTGGACATATAGATTAAAACAAAGTAAAGAACACCAGAATAAAAAAGAAGGATGGAACACACAGGAATAAAATATTATGGTTTAAATGTAACCATACAATTAAGCTCAAAACTCACAAGCTGTATGTTCTCAAACTCATAAATCATATATCACTTATGTATGTCATGCAAGTAGAAATCAAGAGTTCCCATTATACTCAATGTAAAATATATTGAATGGCTTTAAAGTTTTAGTATTCCTCCTTGATGAAATGTTCTTTTCTAACTAACATGTAATGCTATATATACAAGGTGTGGATTGTTTCTATTCTGTAAAGTCTCTAGCTTACTCCTTTTTTATTTTCTTATCAAGTCAACTATCATATATTAAAAAGGGTAAACTATACTAATTAATCCACTTAAAATAAAACTAGTAAACTAATGTGCAAATCAAGCTAAAATATCCAAAATAGTATACATATAGCTCAAAGTACAAAATGCAAAAGGTACAATAAAAAGCAAAAAGAGAAAAATATGCAAAAATGCAGAAAATGAACAAAATAAGAGAAAGTTTGTAGTGGTTCACCAAAATAAAGATACGCCAGAGATGACAACCTCCCTACACTTAAATAATAGCATCATCCTTGATATGCACTCAAGCTGCGTGTGAAGGAGTGTCATCTCCAGAAGGATGGGTAGCTGGAGTCTCTGTGGTGGTGGTCTGAGGATCTGGCTACTGCAGAGGAGGTGCTGACTGTATAGGGATCTCGGGATCTGCAGCCTGGATCTGATGTGGGACCTCCTGCTATGGTGCAGCCTGCTCTGTGCCTACCTGCTCTGTCTCTCTCTATGGATGGGTCTCCTCCTCATGCTCATCCGCCTCCTCCTCAGATGGCTCCGATGGTGTGTCAGGCTCAGAGGAGATGTCACTGCCAGATCGTATCGACAACTTCAGGTGCTCATAACGTCGCCGGTTGCGACACTTAGATCTCTCATACCGGCGCCGGTTGCGACGCTCCATCATGTCTAGCTGCTGAAACAAGCGGTGCACTAGGTGATAAACTGGCTCTGAGGCAGGTGGAGGTGCAGTAGTGGTAGCAGGGGTAGCTGTGGAGGAAGAAGGACCAGCGAAAGGTGTAGCTGTCTCATCAGTAGCAGTGAAGGGTGGGGGTCTGTAGCCCAAAGCTAGAAAGTTCCTACTGTGAAGAATAATCTTCCTGCAGTCTGCAACCGGTGGCTTCTCATCGGCATCCTCCCAAGGCACGTCAGCTCGACAGCCCAGCTGTGTAACCAAATAGGGAAAGGAAAGAGTGCCTCGGACGTGGACCCTGGCCATGTAGGACCGGATAAAGCGTGGCAGGTACAGGTCCTTACCCTCCATCACACACCAAATGAGGGTGATCATAGCGGCCGGTATCACGGTCTCATGGGTACTCGGCATAACATAGTTGCTTAAGATCTGGTGCCATAGCCGAGCCTCATCATTTAAGTAAATCCGCTTGATTCCCTTAGGCATGGTGGTGTCCTGACCCAATTCCTATGGAATAGTCGGGTCAAGGGCAATTCTCGCCTTGACTGCATCCCAATCAAATCGCATAAAGCGCATGTCCTCCTCAGCCCTTTTGTAACCATCAGGCTGATCGGACTTAGGTGGGAGCTGCAGAATATCCTCAATGGCCTCTTCAGTGACCAGTATCTGCTTGCCTCTTAGGTTCACTGCATCCAGGAAAGTGATAAAGTAATTGCAGTAAAATTCCCTTACCCAAGATGCATTGACCTCTGTAAGATTTCTCTCCAGGAAGAACCAGCCTCTTTCTTTTATCTGATTAGAGGTGTATTGCTGGAGTTCATTTGGGATTTTTAGAGTCCGCTCTAAGTACAGGTTCCTGGACGTTGCAAACGCCGGATATTTCAACTCGCAGTATCGATTTGCAAACCTTATGGGATCAGTAGCAGGGAGTAGCTGGTCAGCCATCTCCTACGCGGTAAAGTGTTTCTCCCGCCAGGAGGCATCATGCATAAGATCTATGATAGACATAGATGAATTTCCTCTTTTACGTTTGCCAGTGGTAGCCTTTCCTTTTCCCTTTCTCTGGGAATTTGACATCCTGAAAAACAGAAAACCAGGATATAATAAAAATAGGAAAGCAAATAGGTAAATAAGTTGATGATGATTCAGATAGAAATAGAAATAGTAAAAATTGGAATCAAACATCAAAAATGAAATTTATGAACTAGGAGATCAAAGAGAATAAGAATGCGTGCCCTGGCATTCATGAATTAGTTTGGTGAAATCTAAGGAAAAAACAGTTGAAAATGCCAAAACCAAGACATGAATGGAAATATTTTACAGAAAATTGGGCAGCATTTCGGCTAAAATTGGACTGTCCCAAAAAATAAAAAGCAACAGGATAGTTCATATGAATCAAAAATAAAGCTGCAATTACATATAAGGAGTATGAACATGAAAAAGGCAATGTAAAAAGCAGCATGAAACAAGAAAGTACAACATTTGAACAATAGCAACATCACAGAAACATCAGAATTGCGAAAATCATAAAGCAAGAAACACGAACAGCGCAATTATTAGGCCTAAATCCACTAACCACATCCTAAGCTACCTAACAACCTAGAATCCACTACAACATGCATATCTAACTGGCCTAATGATAAATGTAAATAGAAAAATATGGGATGAACTAAGAATGATAGAAGGGGGGCGTTCTGCGGAACCTGGTAGGCGAATGAAGGAGAGTGGGGCAGAAAAGTGACTGGGGGATAGTGGCGGTGGCGTCCGGTGCGGCGGAGGAGGGTGGCGCGGCTGTTGTGGTTGCTGTTCGGGGCAGGGGGTTCGGTAAGGTAATGTGGGATGGGGGGAAGGGTAGGGGCGGGGGGTTAAGGGTGGTGGTGGTTGGAGGTGGCGCGGCTGTTGGCGGCGATCGCGGAGGGGGCAGCGGCGGTGGAGGGAGAAGAGGAGAGGAAGAAGAAGAGAGAGGGGGGAAAGGGGGTCGCGTGGCGGTGGGTTCTGAGCGGTCGGCGGTGGTGACGATGGTCGGTGGTGGGCGCTGGGTGGTGGTTGGGTGGCTGTTAGGTGGTTAGGGAGAAGAGAGGAAGGGGATTTTTGGGGGGGCGCGACGGATAGGGTTCGCGTGACTTGGGGGGTTATAAATTTGAATCCACCCGATCGCGTGGAGCACGCGGTCGCATGGCTGGGGTGTAGTAGTGGTTGACGCGATCGCGTGGGTTGCGCAATCGCATGGAATAGGGAAAAGAGGGAATGACGCGATCGCTTGAGGCATGCGATCGCGTGGCTGGAAATTGTGCTAAACGCACGATTCCAGCGTCGTGTTAGCGCAACTCTCTGTCTCCTATGGGGTGGTGTGCTATCCATGCGACGCGATCGCATCGCTCACGCTGTCGCGTGGGATTAATGTTTGTGTGTGTGACGCGATCGCGTCAGGGACGCGACCGCGTGGTTCATTTTGTGCGAAACGCACAATGGCCACACAATTCCAGCCCAACTTTTTGGGCATTGGATCTTTACGCCGATTTCCAGGTCATGTGACCGCGTGATTGACACGGACGCGTGGGAGGTGTTTTATCGCAACTGACGCGATCGCATGAGTGATGCGGTCGCGTCCCACGCCCTTTTTTTTTATGCATGTATGCAAATATGCAGTATGCAGAATGCAATGATTAATATGAATGATATGCAAAACTCCAGGTTCAATATAATAAAATAAAATAAAACTTGAAGATGAATAAGACTAAATAAAAAAATGAAAAAGGGACGATCATACCATGGTGGGTTGTCTCCCACCTAGCACTTTTGGTTAAAGTCCTTAAGTAGGACATTGGTTGAGCTCCCTGTTATGGCGGCTTATGTTTAAATTCATCCAGAAATCTCCACCAATGCTTGGAATGGCAATAGCCTCCGGGGTCCCAAACTAGGCATGTGAAGCTTCTGAGCAGCTTCAAATAGATTTTCAGGCTCCCGTGGTGATGAATATCAGAATATTTTCCAGGACCCCAAACTTTGGTTCCAAATCCGCTTTCGTTTTGATCTATACTTTTCCATCCGGGCGGTTTGGAAATTAGATTCTCACCAAGGTGACCAAACATTTTCCGAGATCCATTCGATTGAACATGATACCAATCCGTGCACTTCAAGTTGAAGCATGGAACCTTATTGAACCTTGTACACCAGCTCTGACTACGAACCATTTCCCTCTTACTCTTAAAGCCGCAGAGAGCTCTAAGCTGGCCATCTGTTTCGAGCAAATCATATTCAAGTGGAAAAATAAAGCTGAGAGTTAAGGATTGTACCCACTTAAAGCTTGTATTGGGTGGTAGTGGCCTCGGGATAGGTGGTTCCAGTGATTCTGTAAGCTTGTAAGTTTTACTTCCCGGCAACGGCGCCATTTTGATGAGACAACTTTTGCGTGGTCTAGAATTCAGAATAAATTCCCATTGCAAGTATAGCTTCTAAACCAACAAAAGTCCTTTCATATAAACGTTTTGGTTGTCACAAGTAACAAACCCCTTTAAAATTGATAACCGAGTATTTAAACCTCGGGTCGTCTTCTCAAGGAACTGCAAGGAAGTATGTTCTTATTATTGGTTATGGAGATTGTAAATTGGGGTTGAGAATGAAGAATTAATATGGCAAATAATTTAAATGACAATTAAAATAAATAAATACTGTAAAGCAAACCCTTTGGCAAAGTATGAGAAATTGGAAGTCCAGACTTAGTTATTCTTATCAATAATAATGAAAGTTGAATCTTAATTCCACTTAGTTAACCTTTGATAAAGCAAAGGAAAGTCAAGGGACTAATTAGTTTGACCTTCGAATCCTATTTATTTCCTAAGAAAAGGTTGGGATTATTGAAGTTCAGTTCAATTAGCAAAGATAACAGTTATCAATTATGTTGAGCTAAGATAACTCCTGAGTTACTGATTTCTTAACCAAGACTAAAAGGAAAAGGAATTAAATCTACTAGAATAAAAATGTCTTCAGATTGGGAATAATCAATAACATAAATAAAAGAAAGCAATATTAACTGGAATACCTCAAATAATATTAATTCGAAAGAGTAATCTGTAACATAGAAGAATTCATAAACTGATTTGAAAAGCAAGTAATGAAAAAGAATATTGAACCTGATAAAAAGATAATCCTCAAAGCAAATAAAATTCTAAATCAAAATCCTAATCCTAAAGAGAGAGGAGAGAACCTCTCTCCAACTAAACCTAAATCATGGAAAGTGATTAAAAATTCGAGATTCCCTGAATGGATGCATTCCCACACTTCATAACCTCTGATCTATGCCTTCTGGACTTGGATTTGGGCCATAAAGGGCTTCAGAATCAGCTATGAGCATTTTCTGCAATTTCTAGTGTGTAGCCTCTATCACGTGTCCGCGTGGGTCACGCGGTCGCGTCAATTGGAGTTTTCCTTATCGCGCGGTCGCGTCAGTCATGCGGCCGCGTCATAGGTGTTCTTCTTTAGGTGTGCGGTCGCATCAGTCATGCGGCCGCGTCGCTGCTTCTTCGCTCTTGCCACGCGGTCGCGTCCTCCATGCGATCGCGTGGATGCCAGTTTCTCCAAAACTCTGTTTTTACGCTTTCCTTCCATTTTTGTATGTTTCCTTTTCCATCCTTTAAGTCATTCCTACCTTAGAAGATCTGAAACTACTCAACACACTAATCATGGCATCGAATGGAAATAAAGGTAATTAAAATAATTAATTTTAAAGCATAGGAAACATGTTTTTCACATACATCACATAATAATGAAGGGAAAGTAAAACCATGCATATAATATGAATAAGTGGGTGAAGGATTGAATAAATCACTCAAACTAAGCACAAAATATATCACAAAATATGGGTTTATCACTGCCCCGAAGTTAAGCGACGCGAACGCGTGGATGACGCGTCCGCGTCGCATCTACGAATCTCATTCCACGCAAATGCATGGATGACGCCTCCGCGTCATTTTCCCGTGACCTGTACGTACCAGATTTCGAAATTAGCGATTTCTGGGTTGTTTCTAACCCTGTTTTCGGCCCAAAAAGCACAGATTAGAGGCTATAAAGTGGGGGAATGCATCCATTCATAGTCATGCTTTTCATAATTCATAATTTTTAGTTTTAGATGTAGTTTTTAGAGAGAGAGGTTCTATCCTCTTTCTTAGGTTTTAGGATTAGGATTCCTCTTAAAGGATTTAGGATTTCAACTCTTCATCAGGTTCAATATTCTTTTTACTTTATATTTCTCTTCTAACTTGAGATACTTTAATGCTTTTATTTTTGTTTGATTTATGTTGCCCAATTGGCTTATGAATATTGTCCATGTTAGATTTGACTGCTTTGAATGAATGTTATTTGAGGTATTCCAGATATTTATGATTTTAATTTAGCTTTTTATATTATTGGCTTTAATTGATTAACTGGAAGCTCTTGAGTTATCAACTATTCATGATTGATTGTTATGTCGGCTAATTAACTGGAATTCCACTAACTCTAGTCTTTCCTTAGGGGTTGGCTAGGACTTGGGAATTCTAACCAATTGGTTCACTTGACTCTCCCTTGCTACGCAAAGGTTAATTAAGTGGGATTAATTTCCATTCTCATAGGAGTAACTAGCATAGGACTTCCGAATTTTCATATCTTGCCAATAGTTTATTTTATAGTTAATTATTTATTTTATTTGTCATTTAATTTATTTGTTCCTCACTTTCAAAACCCCAATTTACAAAACCCATAACTAATAATAAGAACATACCTCCCTGCAATTCCTTGAGAAGATGACCCGAGGTTTGAATACTCGGTTATCAATTTTAAAAGGGTTTGTTACTTGTGACAACCAAAACGTTTGTAAGAAAGGTTGATTGCTTGGTTTAGTAACTATACTTACAACGAGAGTTTACTATAACTTTTAAACCGTCAATCTTCAGTTCTTCATAGAGCTTCAGGATATTGACTCTAACAAAAAGTTCATTGTTAATGGACAGATAGTTAAACATTATCTTGAAGGCAATGTTGAGCAAGAATGCTCAAGACTGAGACTGGATTAAAGCTCAGTAAAGTCCAGCTAAAGACAGTAAAGAAGTGCTTACTAGGAGGCAACCCAGCAATTAGAAAAGGTGTTGTTATTTAAATAATAATTATACGAGTTTAATATAGTTTATTTTTAAGGTATATGGTCAATTGCAGAGGTTTACAGAGTAATAGAATAGTCCAAAATAGAAAACTAGAGAAGCCAATGGAAAAGAAGCTTATTGGCGTTTAAACGCCAGTAATAGTAGCAAACTGGGCGTTAAACGCTAGAATTGCTATCATTCTGGGCGTTTAACGCCAGTAAAAGTACCATTCTGGGTGTTAAACACGAGAATGGGCAACATTCTGGGCGTTTAACGCCAGAAACAGCAGCCTCCTGGGCATTTAGAAAAATGCCCAGTGACAAATGCTTTCTGGCGTTTAACGTCTAGACAGGGTACCTGACTGGGCGTTAAACGCCCAAAATGGCCACTAGATGGGCGTTAAACGCCATAATGGCCATCGTTCTGAGTGTTTAACGCCAGAACAACGAGAGGGAGGGAATTTCGTTTCTAATTCAATTTTTTTCAAATTTTCTTGTTTTAATTCATAATATTCTGCATAAAAATATTACAAATCTTCATCTTTCAATCCCCATTTCAAAAAAATTAATAATCTTATAAAATCTTTGCACTTCCTTTTCAATTCTTTTTCAAAACATCTTTTAAAACTCATTTATCTCTACAATTTCTTCCTAAATCTTTTTCATTTATCCATATTATCTTTTATTTTTTTATGCATTAACAAAAATTCAGATTTTACTTCCTCATATCTTTTTCATATCTTTTAAATTTTCAAATCCTATCTTTTTCACATCATGTTTATCTTTTATCAAATCATATCTTTCTATCTTTTCTTTTTTTTTTCAAAAAAAATTTGAAACCCATTCCCCACCTCCCTTCTTAAAACACATTTGGCCACCTTCCTAGACCCATCATTCGAATCTATTTCTCCCTCTCTTCCTCTTCTTTCTTTCTTTTGCTTGAGGACAAGCAAACCTCTAAGTTTGGTATGTTTTTTTGTGATCACTGAGTCAAAACAGACCAAGATCATGGCCTCTAAAGGAAAACAAACCACTCTAAGAGGCAAGAAAGAAAACAATCTAAAACCGTGGATACATGAGAGGTTCTGCACCAAAGAACATGCAGACCATTACTTCAAAATTGTGTGCCAAAGATCAGTGATCCCGGAAGTTAAATTTGATCTGAAAGAAGACGAATATCTAGAGATCCAAGAGCAGATTTGAAATAGGGGCTTGAAAATCCTGGCTAATCCTGAGATACATGTTGGAAGAAACATGATCCATGAATTCTATGCAAATCTGTGGATGACAAATAAGCAAAGTATGGAGGGAACTTCCTTCCACACCTTTCGGACTGTGGTCAGAGGAAAGGTTATTTACTTCCATCTTGATAAAGTGAGAGAAGTCCTCAAACTTCCTCAGTTATAAGATGATCCAGAATCCTTTAATAGGAGAATGGATAAAGATAAAAAGATGGATCAAGTTCTAGAGGACATATGCCTCCCTAGAACCAAGTGGATAACCAACTCAAAAGGTGTCCCAAACCAGCTGAAGAGAGGAGATCTCAAACCAGTCGCTAGGGACTAGCTGGATTTCATTGGGCGTTCTATACTTCCCACCAGTAACCGGCCTAAAGTCATTGTCAAAAGGGCAATGATGATTCACTGTATTATGCTAGGAAAAGAAGTGGAGGTTCATCAGCTGATTCCTTGTGAGATTTACATATTTGCAAACAAGGAATCCACTGAGGCCAAATTAGCGTACCCAAGCTTGATCAGTCTATTATGTAAAGATGCGGGGGTGAAGATAGGAGTGGATGAGTACATCCCAGTTGAACTCCCATTCACCAAAAAGGTAATAGATGGACCTCAAGTTCAAGACAACCTCATCAAGAGGAGGGCGCATGAGCTCCTCCCAGAAATTCCTCAATTTGACTATTGGGCCCGCTTAGAAGCATCTGTCACCAAGCTGCAAGAAACTATGGATCAACTCAAAGAAGAGCAGCAGAATCAGAACAGCATGCTCTGCAAACTGCTCAAAGAACAGGAGAAGCAAGGGAGTGAGATACAGAAGCTAATGCGGCAGAAGCTATCCTTTGATGAGCTAGCCGTCCCATAGATTGAAGGAGCACCTCTCTCTCAAAATAAAGGTTGTTAAGTCGTAACTCTGTGATAACTTCTGTTATTAGAGACCTATTTTAGGATTGCATGAGTATTAGTATTAGAGTTGCATAAGCATTAGTATTGATTTTATCAAATTGATTTACTCCTATTATCATCATCAAACATGAATAAAATAGTAGATTTTTTTAGAAGAGCAAGGGTGCAAATATTTTGAGTACAAAATAAGAAAAATTCAAATTATTTATATGTGGTGGCATTACTTTAGCTCTCTGAATGAATGCTTGAACAGTGCATATTTTTTATAGTGAAGTTTATGAATGTTAAAATTGTTGGCTCTTGAAAGAATAATGAAAAAAGAGAAATGGTATTGATAATTTGAAAAATCATAAAATTGATTCTTGAAGCAAGAAAAAGCAGTGAAAAATACAAAGCTTGCAAAAAAAAAAAAAATAGGCGAAAAAAAAGAAAGAAAAAGAAAAAGCAAGCAGAAAAAAGCCAGTAACCCTTTAAACTGAAAGGCAAGGGTAAAGAGGATCCAAGGCTTTGAGCATCAATGGATAGGAGGGTGATGACAAGTCATCATATACCTATTTTTCAATGCTTTTTCATACAAGAAATTGATGATTAGTGCTTAAATATTGCATTCTTTTGTGCTTAATTAGAATATTTCCTTAATCTTTTAAATTTATAAATCTTGTAGGAAATAAGCAGAAAAGGAAGCAAAGAAGCACAAAATAAGCTAAAAATGAGAAAAAAAGAGCTTTGGGGCACACTTTGAAGTTGGGGCACACTTTGGAGCCTTAGGCCACGCTTTTAAAAGCGGGGCCCATGACCAAATTAATGGAGAATAAGCAATCAGCACATACTGCTCTGCTCTTGCCAAGGGCAGGGCAATATCTTGATGAAAGTGAGGTTGGAAGCAAATTTTCGCTAAGTTAAAATCTGGGCGCTCACAGCATGACCATGCCTACTTCAAAGGGCTATAACTTGAGCTACAGATCTCCAATTGATGTGCTTCCAGTTGTGTTGGAAAGCTGACATTCAGAGCTTTCCAACGATATATAGCAATTCATATTTGGCGTACAATTGAGGCATGAGTGAAAGGCATCTTTAAGGGCAAAAAATAAGCAAAAATAAACCAAAGTGCTTCCACCAAGGCTCGAAGAGGGAGACACAAGGAAACCAAGGAAGTCTGCTCTCAAGGAGAGCAGAGTGCTCTCTTGGTGAGAGCAATGTCGTGCTCTCTTCATAAAAATTCAAGGAAAATTGTTTCCCCAAATGCTTTCACAAGGGTTTGAACTTGGGATCTCCCTTTGGAAGCCCCATTGCCCTGCCCACAAGGAGAGCAGAGCGCTACTCCTTGGCACGCACATGGGCATGCATGACATGGGCATCCTTGGCGCACACAAGGGAGCTTAGGTGCGCGCATCACAGCACGGGCAGAGGCAAGGCGCGCACAAGACACTACTACCCCGCTCTCCACAAGGGCAGGGCAATCCCCTGGTGCCTCACTATACTTAGCACGCAACATGCATCCCCACACAAAGCTTCATTGCTCTGCCCTCCACAAGAGCAGAGCAGCCTCCTGGGAGCAACATGGGCCAAAATTCAACTCAAATTCCATTTAAATTCAATTCCTCTCCAAATTGAATCAAGGCCAACCAAACCCATTTCTCCTCAAATCCAAACCAAGCAAAGCCCACATCATCACTCAAAGGCACATGGATCAATTAGACTAGGATTTTCATTTTAATTGTAATTTGTTCTCATTTTTATTTTCACTTTGTAAAGCCTATATAAAGGCATCAATTTCATCTCATTAGAAGAAGGCTAGCTCCACTAGGGAGCATTAGGAGTAGTAGTAGAGAGCTCCCTCTTTTAATTTTCCTCTTTTCTATTTTTAAGTTTTGGATTGAGAGTGAAGGAATTCTATTTCCCTCTTGGTCTAAGATTTCTCTTGTTATTCTTTTGCAAAATTTCAGTGAATTAAGGATTTGAACCAAAACTCTCTTTACTGCTTTCATCTACTTTCCTTCTGCAATTGTTCTTGGTTGGATCAAGGAAGGAATTGAGATCTAGACTTATTTTCTAGTCTCATTGATTCCCTGAGATCCTCACTTGTCTTTTTAGATTTCATATTTGAATTGAGTTTTCTTGCTGATTTACTTCTCTGCTACAATTTCCTTTTCTGCAATTTTTACTTTCTGTTGCATTGCTTCCAATTTATATTTCCTGCACATTTACATTCAACACTTTACCTTTGAGCTTGCTGCAAATCTGAATTTACTTTTCTTGCCTTGGATCCATTGCTTTCTTTAATTTTTAACACCCAGCCCCCCTTTACTTTTTCTGCAATTTACTTTTCTTGCAATTTAAGTTTCAGCTATTTTAATTTCTTGCTCTTTAAGTTTTCTGCCCATTTACATTCTGCAACTTTATCATTCCTGCAATTTACTTTCTGTTGATCAACTTCACACAATTCACTTCAATGTTAGCTTGACTAAACTAATCACCTACTAAAGTTGCTTGATCCATCAATCCCTGTGGAATCGACCTCACTCTTGTGAGTTATTACTACTTGATGCGACCCGGTACACTTGCCGGTTAGATTTGTGTGTTGGAAATTCGTTTTTCCACAAAACACCATCAAGTTTTTGGTGCCGTTGCCGGGGATTGATTAGATCAACAATGATTAAGTGGGTGAGAAGTCTAGATCAAGCTTTTTTTATTTTTGTTCTCTGTTCTAAATTGAAATCAAGGTGTTTGAGTTATTGCCTCACTTAGAAGTTCTTCTCTGAGACATGAACTTCAATTTTTCTTGGTGTTGTGTTTTCCAAAATTCAAATGGAGTTCAACTCATCTTATGATCATATAAATTTTATGGGATATTACCCACCATCACCAAAATCTAATGATGGCTGGGAATATCACCAAGAAAATACAAATTCTGAGCACTCCAATCCATGGAGATTTGCTTCAGAACCCCAAGATGAGCAAGAGAATCATGAGGGATACCAACCACCACCACAAAATAATTCATATCATTATCCTCATGGTGGATGGGAGTATCAACAAGGAATGAGAGAGTATGAACAATCAAGTGAAATGAACTACTTCCCAGAGCCACAAAGTGACTCATACTGTGATGGCACGTACATAAATGATGGCTGGGAAGGGAAATGCAATGATTCACATTCTAATTATTTAAGGACATTATCACTTGATTGTGCTGCCAGAGCATACTTGGAAGAGTGTTCATCATTTGATTATGCCTCAACACAAAATTCCCTCCAAGATCCATACAACTCATCTCACCAACCATAAAATTACTCTCAACCTTCATCTTTTGAGCTAGTAGCTAAAGATCCCCTTCAAAAGTCCATAGAATTATTGGAAAGACAAGAACAATTTCTGGAAGAATAAAAATGACGCTGGACAGAACAAGAATTCCTCATCAAGAAGACAGAAGGGCATGTAGAGCAAAGGAGGATTCATTCAGGATCACCAAGTGTTAAGGATGAGGAACAATCTGTGAGTGAAGAAGAGGAAGAAGAGGTTCCTATATCAATTGAAATTTCAATGGAGTATGAGGAGAAGAAGGCAATTGAACGTAAAACTGCACTTGAGATGACAAGAGAACCTGAACACTCACAACGTCCTCAAACTCCCCTGGACCAAAGATGCTCAACACTGATCGAAAAATATCAAGAGGAGATGAAGAAATGTTGGGAAGATCAATAAACCTCCTCAATGAAAAAGCTATTAAGTCAAATGTTGAGTGTAAGGGAGGAAGTGGAAGAGCAAGAAAGTGAGGAAGACATTCAAGAGAAGTCACACTCAACTGAAGCAAAGAAGTGCAAAGAGGAAGGGCTCATGGAACCACCAATTCAAGAGGCTCTTAATGAAGAAATTACTCCAAAAATCACACAACAACCATGTCTTGACATCCAAGAAGTGAAGGCAACTAACAAAAGCACCAATCCTGTCCCTGAACCAGCAAGCAAGCTCAATCAAGCCAAATTCAAAAGGAAGCTTGCTGAGAAGAGGCCAAGACAAGGGACACTAGCTGAATCTTCTCCCCCTTTGAGGTCATTCCTCTTAACAAACTGGAAGAAGAGGAAGAAAGTGAAGAACAGGTAGACAGTAGGTACATTTCTTCTCCATGCTTTGTTTAAATTTCAATAAATTGGCATATGATTACATTCTAAGTTTGGTGTTGCCTTGCAATTATTTTCAATATTTTTGGATGATTGCATCAAATCAAAAATGAAAGTGACACACCAAGATTCTAAATTTGGTGTGCCACTTATTTTCTATGCAATTCATTCAAGCAACACTACTTGTCTGCATAATCATAATGCCTCTGCAATTTTATTTTTTTTAAATGACACTTTTTCATTCTACTTTCTTTAGTCATTTTTCTGTTTTTAAATGCTTTCATTTTAGTTTGCTTATTTACTGTGTTTGTTAATACATTACCAAGAGAGCTTTATTCATGACAAATCTTGGCTTGGTGATTGTATTCAACAAATAACAGTTTCTCTTTTTTAGTTTTAGTTCAAATAAATTGACATATGATTGCATTCTAAGTTTGGTGTTGGTATGCAACAAAATTTGGTTCCAATGTTTACTAGATACTTGCATCAATTCCAAGTGAGAGTGTCACACTAAGTTTGGTGTGCCACTTATTTTTTTTATGCAATGTATTATGCACACCATCTTATGTTTGCAATCACGATGTTTCTGTTTCTCTGTGCCTTGATGGTTACTCTTAATCTTACTTGCCTAAACACATATGCTACTGACATCCTCTTGTGTAAGACATTTATGATCCATTTTAGACCCCACCACCATTGTCCTAACTGTTGCTTAAGGATAAGCAAGCATTCTGAGTTGGTATGGGAAGGAGAAGAATGGGAGGAAAATGTCAACAATAGAGAAGATGAATTGCAAGGTTGTAAAGTTCATTTTCCTCTCATTTATTTCCAGCACTTTAAATTGCATGATTGTCTTCATTTTCTCTGTATGCATGTGTGGTATGAATAAGCATAGCTTGAATTTTGGATTATAACATGGTGCTGTACCATTATGACTACCAACTTGAATCCTGTGAGTTCAAAAGCAGTAAATCATCATGATCATAAACAAACAAGGCATTAAAGAAGATTTTAGCATGTGCATACAAGTATTGGAAAGCTAGTATGATTAATTGTTGCTCAATTGCATTAGATTTTATTTAATTGAAGTTTTTATCTATAACATTTTGTGAAATCTTTTGAAATCATGAAAACCTTGAAGAAGCAAATACAATTAAAGCAAGAAAAGAAAAAGGTAAAGAATGAGAAATCTGAAGTCTCTGAGTACCAATGGCAATTTATTTGCTAAGTGCTTGTGGTGTTTATGTATCAAGCCAAATGCTTGAAAACAAAACACTTAGAAGTCAAGGCTAGGCTCAAGTGCAAAAGCACTCCCTCAAAGCTCAAGGCTCTGAGCATCAATGATTAGAGAGTCAACAAAAGAAACAAATGAGCTTAATGAAGTCCTCTAATTAAATGCTTGTGGTGCTTATGTATCAAGTGGTAATACTTGAAAATAAAGCATTTAGAAGTCGTAGCTTTGTTATCAACTCATGGGGCAAAGCACCCAAAAGGAGAAGCTAATAAGAAAAACAAAAGCTTGTTTCAAGGAAGAAATATAAGAGAAAGATTTCATAAATTGAGCTAGATAGAAGCATCAATCATTTACTTTTCTTTTGTGATTGAAGCATGCATAGAAAACTAGCTTACCATGAACATTGAGTTGCTATTCTTCTTACCTTGGATTGTCAATCTTTATTACATGATTCCTTTCTTGCTTGGGGACAAGCAAGGTTTAAGTTTGGTGTTGTGATGACAAGTCATCATATACCTATTTTTCAATGCTTTTTCATACAAGAAATTGATGATTAGTGCTTAAATATTGCATTCTTTTGTGCTTAATTAGAATATTTCCTTGATCTTTTAAATTTACAAATCTTGTAGGAAATAAGAAGAAAAAGAAGCAAAGAAGCACAAAATAAGCTAAAAAGGAGAAAAAAAGAGCTTTGGGACACACTTTGAAGTTGGGGCACAATTTGGAGCCTTAGGCCACGCTTTTAAAAGCGTGGCCCATGATCAAATTAATGGAGAATAAGCAATCAGCACACACTGCTCTACTCTTGAAAAGGGCAGGGCAATATCTTGATGAAACAAAGTGAGGTTGGAAGCAAATTTTCGCTAAGTTAAAATCTGGGTGCTCACAGCATGACCATGCCTACTTCAAAGGGCTATAACTTGAGCTACAAACGTCCAATTGATGTGTTTTCAGTTGCGTTGGAAAGCTGACATTCAGAGCTTTCCAACGATATATAGCAATTTATATTTGGCGTACAATTGAGGCATGAGTGAAAGGTATCTTTAAGGGCCAAAAATAAGCGAAAATAAACCAAAGTGCTTCCACCAAGGCTCGAAGAGGGAGACACAAGGAAACCAAGGAAGTCCGGAGAGCAGAGTGCTCTCTTGGTGAGAGCAATGTCGTGCTCTCTTCATAAAAATTCAAGGAAAATTGTTTCCCCAAATGCTTTCACAAGGGTTTGAACTTGGGACCTCCCTTTGGAAGCCCCATTGCCCTACCCACAAGGAGAGCAGAGTGCTACTCCTTGGCACGCACATGGGCATGCATGACACGGGCATCCTTTGCACACACAAGGGAGCTTGGGCGCGCGCATCACAGCATGGGCAGAGGCAAGGCGCGCACAAGACACCTCTGCCCCGCTCTCCACAAGGGCAGGGCAATCCCCTGGTGCCTCACTATACTCAGCACGCAACATGCATCCCAACACAAAGCTTCACTGCTCTGCCCTCCACAAGAGCAGAGCAGCCTCCTGGGAGCAACATGGGCCAAAATTCAACTCAAATTCCATTTAAATTCAATTCCTCTCCAAATTGAATCAAGGCCAACCAAACCCATTTCTCCTCAAATCCAAACCAAGCAAAGCCCACATCATCACTCAAAGGCACATGGATCAATTAGATTAGGATTTTCATTTTGATTGTAATTTGTTTTAATTTCATTTTTATTTTCACTTTGTAAAGCCTATATAAAGGCATTAATTCCATCTCATTAGAAGAAGGCTAGCTCCACTAGGGAGCATTAGGAGTAGTAGTAGAGAGCTCTCTCTTTTAATTTTCCTCTTTTCTATTTTTAAGTTTTGGATTGAGAGTGAAAGAATTCTGTTTCCCTCTTGGTCTAAGATTTCTCTTGTTATTCTTCTGCAAAATTTCAGTGAATTAAGGATTTGAACCAAAACTCTCTTTACTGCTTTCATCTTCTTTCCTTCTGCAATTGTTCTTGGTTGGATCAAGGAAGGAATTGAGATCTAAACTTATTTTCTAGTCTCATTGATTTCCTGAGATCCTCACTTGTCTTTTTAGATTTCATATTTGAATTGAGTTTACTTGCTGATTTACTTCTCTGCTACAATTTCCTTCTCTGCAATTTTTACTTTCTATTGCATTGCTTCCAATTTATATTTCCTGCACATTTACATTCTACACTTTACCTTTGAGCTTGCTGCAAATCTGAATTTACTTTTCTTGCGTTGGATCCATTGCTTTCTTTAGTTTTTAACACCCAGCCCCCCTTTACTTTTTCTGCAATTTACTTTTCTTGCAATTTAAGTTTCAGCTATTTTACTTTCTTGCTCTTTAAGTTTTCTGCCCATTTACATTCTGCAACTTTATCATTCCTGCAATTTACTTTCTGTTGATCAACTTCACACAATTCACTTCAATGTTAGCTTGACTAAACTAATCACCCACTAAAGTTGCTTGATCCATCAATCCCTGTGGGATCGACCTCACTCTTGTGAGTTATTACTACTTGATGCGACTCGGTACACTTGCCGGTTAGATTTGTGTGTTGGAAATTCATTTTTCCACAAAAACATCATCAGAGGGCCCAAGGGAATAAAATCCTGGCCTAAGCAGCTAAATCAAGCTGTCCCTAACCATGTGCTTGTGTCATGAAGGTCCAAGTGAAAAGCTTGGGACTGAGTATTTAAAGTCGTGATCTAAAGCAAAAGAGTGTGCTTAAGAACTCTGGACACCTCTAACTGGGGACTCTAGCAAATCTGAGTCACAATCTGAAAAGGTTCACTCAGTTATGTGTTTGTGGCATTTATGTATCCGGTGGTAATACTGGAAAACAAGATGCTTAGGGTCACAGCCAAGACTCATGAGTAGTTGTGTTCAAGAATCAACATACTTAACTAGGAGAATCAATAACATTATATGAATTCTGAGTTCCTATGGATGCCAATCATTCTGAACATCAAAGGATAAAATGAGATGCCAAAACTATTTAGAAGCAAAAAGCTCTAAGCCCCGCTCATCTAATTTGAATCTGAGCTTCATTAAAGACTTAGAAACGTTATTGCACCATAATCTTCTTTTTATCCTATTTTATTTGCCTAGTTGCTTGGGGATAAGCAACAGTTTAAGTTTGGTATTGTGATGAGCGGATACTTTATACGCTTTTTGGTAGTATTTTCATATAGTTTATAGCATGTTTTATTCACTTTTTGTTATGTTTTTATTAATTTTTATTCAAAAATTACATTTCTGGACTACACTATGGGTTTGTGTGTTTTTCTGTAATTTCAGGTATTTTGTGGCTAAAATTGAGGGACCTGAGCAAAAATCTGATTCAGAGGCTGAGAAAGGACTGCAGATGTTGTTGGATTCTGACCCTTCTGCACTCAAAATGGATTTTCTAGTGCTATAGAAGCCTAATCGGTGTGTGCTAAATTGCGTTGGAAAGTAGACATCTTGGCCTTTCCATCAATGTATAATAGTCCATACTTTTTCCGAGATTTGGTGGCCCAAACTGGCGTTAAATGCCAGCCAGAAACCCTTTTCTGGCGTAAAACACCAGAACTGGCACTAAAACTGGAGTTAAACACCCAAACTGGCACCAAAGCTAGCGTTTAAATCCAAGAATGGCCTATGCACGTGAAAGCTTCAAATCTCTGCCCAAACACTCACCAAGTGGACCTCGAAAGTGGATTTCTGCACTATCTGCACTTAGTTACTCATTTTCTGTAAACCTAGGTTACTAGTTTAGTATAGAAACTACTTTTAGAGATTCATTTAAGACTTATGACATTTTTACATTTCATATTGTATCTTTGACGGCATGAGTCTCTAAACCCCATAGGTGGGGGTGAGGAGCTCTGCTGTGTTTCAATGGATTAATGCAATTACTACTGTTTTCCATCCAATTACGTTTGCTTCTTGGTGCACGAAATTGTGATCATCAATGGCACCATCAACATGGTACGCACAATTGCAATCTCAACTCTTTATCACAACTTCGCACAACTAACCAGCAAGTGCACTGGGTCGTCCAAGTAATAAACCCTACGCGAGTAAGGGTCGATCCTACGGAGATTGTTGGTATGAAGCAAGCTATGGTCATCTTGTAAATCTCAGTTAGGCAGATTCAAATGGTTATAGATGATTTATGAATAAAGCATAAAATAAAGATAGAGATACTTATGTAATTCATTGGTGAGAATTTCAGATAAGCGTATGGAGATGCTTTGTCCCTTCCATCTCTCTGCTTTCCTACTGTCTTCATCCAATCCTTCTTACTCCTTTCCATGGCAAGCTGTATGTTGGGCATCACCGTTGTCAATGGCTACAGTCCCGTCCTCTCAGTTAAAATGTTCAACGCGCTCTGTCACAGCATGGCTAATCATCTGTCAGTTCTCAATCAGGTTGGAATAGAATCCAGTGATTCTTTTGCGTCTGTCACTAATGCCCAGCCTTCAGGAGTTTGAAGCTCGTCACAGTCATTCAATCCTTGAATCCTACTCAGAATACCACAAACAAGGTTTAGACCTTCCGGATTCTCTTGAATGCCGCCATCAATTCTAGCTTATACCACGAAGATTCTGATTAAGGAATCCAAGAGATAAACATTCAAGCCTTGTTTGCTTGTAGAACGGAGGTGGTTGTCAGGCACGTGTTCATAAGTGAGAATGATAATGAGCGTCACATAATCATCACATTCATCATGTTCTTAGGTGCGAATGAATATCTTAGAACAAGAATAAGCTGAATTGAATAGAAGAATAATAGTAATTGCATTAATACTTGAGGTACAGCAGAGCTCCACACCTTAATCTATGGTGTGTAGAAACTCCACCGTTGAAAATACATAAGAACAAGGTCTAGGCATGGCCAAATAGCCAGCCTCCCATAATCTAAGAACTAGACGTCCAAAGATGATCCTAAGATCTAAAGTGATCAAAAGATGAAAATACAATAGTAAAAGGTCCTATTTGTAGAGAACTAGTAGCTTAGGGTTTACAAAGATGAGTAAATGACATAAAAATCCACTTCCGGGCCCACTTGGTGTGTGCTTAGGCTGAGCATTGAAGCATTTTCGTGTAGAGACTTTTTTTGGAGTTAAACGCCAGCTTTTGTGCCAGCTTGGGCGTTTAACTCCCATTCTTGTGCCAGTTCCGGCGTTTTACGCCAGAATTCTTGAGCTGACTTGGAGCGCCGGTTTGGGCCATCAAATCTCGGGCAAAGTATGGACTATTATACATTGCTGAAAAGCCCAGGATGTCTACTTTCCAACGCAATTAAGAGCGCGCCAATTGGGCTTCTGCAGCTCCAGAAAATCCACTTCGAGTGCAGGGAGGTCAGAATCCAACAGCATCTGGAGTCCTTTTCAGCCTCTGAATCAGATTTTTGCTTAGGTCCCTCAATTTCAGCCAGAAAATACCTGAATCACAGAAAAACACACAAACCCATAGTAAAGTCTAGAAAAGTGAATTTTAAATAAAAACTAATAAAAATATAATAAAAACTAACTAAAACATACTAAAAACATACTAAAAACAATGCCAAAAAGCGTATAAATTATCCGCTCATCACAACACCAAACTTAAATTGTTGCTTGTCCCCAAGCAACTGAAAATCAAATAAGATAAAAAGAAGAGAATATGCAATGAATTCCAAAAACATCTATGAAGATCAGTATTAATTAGATGAGCGGTGCTTGTAGCTTTTTGCTTCTGAACAGTTTTGGCATCTCACTCTATCCTTTGAAATTCAGAATGATTGGCTTCTATAGGAACTCAGAATCCAGATAGTGTTATTGATTCTCCTAGTTAAGTATGATGATTCTTGAACACAGCTACTTTATGAGTCTTGGCCGTGGCCCAAAGCACGCTGTCTTCCAGTATTACCACCGGATACATACATGCCACAGACACATAACTGGGTGAACCATTTCAGATTGTGACTCAGCTTTGCTAGAGTCCCCAATTTCTTGTGTCCAAGGTTCTTAAGCACACTCTTTTTGCCTTGGATCATGATTTTATTATTTTTTTTCTTTTTCTTCTTTTTTTCTTTTTTTCTTCTTTTTTTTTTGTATTCACTACTTTTTCTTGCTTCAAGAATCATTTTTATGATTTTTCAGATCCTCAGTAACATGTCTCCTTTTTCATCATTCTTTCAAGAGCCAACATTCATGAACAACAAATTCAAAAGACATATGCACTGTTCAAGCATACATTCAGAAAATAAAGTATTGCCACCACATCAAAATAATTAATCTGTTATAAAATTCAAAATTCATGCAATTCTTCTCTTTTTCAATTAAGAACATTTTTTTTATTTAAGAAAGGTCATGGATTCATAAGAAATTCATAACTTTAAGGCATAGACACTAAGACACTAATGATCATAAGATACAAACATAGAGAAACATAAGCATAAAAATTCGAAAAACAGGAAAATAAAGAACAAGGAAGTTAAAGAACGGGTCCACCTTAGTGATGGCGGCTTGTTCTTCCTCTTGAAGATCTTATGGAATGCTTAAGCTCCTCAATGTCTCTTCTTGCCTTTGTTGCTCATCTCTCATGATTCTTTTATCTTCTCTAATTTCATGGAGGATAATGGAATGTTCTTGGTGCTCCACCCTTAGTTGTCCCATGTTGGAACTCAATTCTCCTAAGGAGGTGTTGATTTGCTCCCAATAGTTTTGTGGAGGAAAGTGCATCCCTTGAGGCATCTCAGGGATTTTATGATGAGTGGGATCTCTTGTTTGCTCCATCCTCTTCTTAGTGATGGGCTTGTCTTCATCAATGAGGATGTCTCCCTCTATGTCAATTCCGACTGAATAACAGAGGTGACAAATGAGATGAGGGAAGGCTAACCTTGCCAAGGTAGAGGACTTGTCCGCCACCTTATAAAGTTCTTGGGATATAACCTCATGAACTTCTACTTCCTCTCTAATCATAACGCTATGAATCATGATAGCCCGATCTATAGTAACTTCGGACCTGTTGCTAGTGGGAATGATTGAGCGTTGGATAAACTCCAACCATCCCCTAGCCACGGGCTTGAGGTCATGCCTTCTCAGTTGAACCGGCTTCCCTCTTGAATCTCTCTTCCATTGTTCATGGCCACAACTTCATAGAAGTGGTCTTGATGCACCCTTTAGATGAATCTCTCCATCTCCCATGACTCGGAGGTGGAAGCTTTTGCCTTTTCTTTCCTCTTTTTAGAGGTTTCTCCAGCCTTAGATGCCATAAATGGTTATGGAAAAATAAAAAGCAATGCTTTTACCACACCAAACTTAAAAGGTTTGCTCATCCTTGAGCAAAAGAAGAAAGAAGGTAGTAGAAGAAGAAGAAATAGAGGAGATGGAGGTGGCTTTGTGGTTCGGCCAAGGGGGAGAAGTAGTGTTTAGGTTGTGTGAAAATGAAGGAGTGAAGATGGGTTTATATAGGAGTGGAGAGGGGGTGTATGGTTCGGCCATAATGGGTGGGTTTGGGAGGGAAAGTGGTTTGAATTTGAATGGTGAGGTAGGTGGGGTTTTATGAAGGATGGATGTGAGTGGTGAAGAGAATAGTTGGATTTGATAGGTGAGGGGTTTTTGGGGAAGAGGTGTTGAGGTGATTGGTGAAGAAGAGAGAGAGTGGTGGGGTAGGTGGGGATCCTGTGGGGTCCACATATCCTGAGGTGTCAAGGAAAATTCATCCCTGCACCAAGTGGCGAGCAAAAATGCTCCTTCTGCCAATTCTGGCGTTAAATGCCAGGCTGGTGCCCATTTCTGGCATTTAACGCCAGCTTCTTGCCCCTTCCTGGAATTTAACGCCAGTCTGATTCCCCTTTCTGGCATTAAACGCCCAGAATGGTGCCAGACTGGGCGTTAAACGCCCATTTGCTGCCCTTA
Source organism: Arachis hypogaea (assembly GCF_003086295.3). Taxonomy (NCBI): domain Eukaryota; kingdom Viridiplantae; phylum Streptophyta; class Magnoliopsida; order Fabales; family Fabaceae; genus Arachis; species Arachis hypogaea. The sequence goes on along the minus strand of NC_092037.1, from coordinate 45,855,151 downwards.
CTGGCGTTTAAACGCCAGCAAGTTTTCCTCCAGGGTGTGCTATTTTTCTTTCTATTTTTCATGCTGTTTTTGCTTTTTCAATTGATTTTGTGACTTCCCATGATCATCAACCTATATAAAGTAACAAAGGAAAATAGATAAATATAACATTGGGTTTCCTCCCAACAAGCACTTCTTTAATGTCAGTAGCTTGACAGTGGGCTCTCATGGAGCCTCACAGATACTCAGAGCAATGTTGGAACCTCCCAACACCAAACTTAGAGTTTGAATGTGGGGGTTCAACACCAAAATTAGAAGTTGGTTGTGGCCTCCCAACACCAAACTTAGAGTTTGACTGTGGGGGCTCTGTTTGACTCTGTTTTAAGAGAAGCTCTTCATGCTTCCTCTCCATGGTTACAGAGGGATATCCTTGAGCCTTAAACACAAGGGATTCTTCATTCACTTGAATGATCAATTCTCCTCTGTCAACATCAATCACAGCCTTTGCTGTGGCTAGGAAGGATCTGCCAAGGATGATGGATTCATCCATGCACTTCCCAGTCTCTAGGACTATGAAATCAGCAGGGATGTAATGGTCTTCAACTTTTACCAAAACATCCTCTACAAGTCCATAGGCTTGTTTTCTTGAATTGTCTGCCATATCTAGTGAGATTCTTACAGCTTGTACCTTAAAGATCCCTAGCTTCTCTATTACAAAGAGAGGCATGAGGTTTATGCTTGACCCTAGGTCACACAGAGCCTTCTTGAAGGTCATGGTGCCTACTGTACAAGGTATTGAGAGCTTTCCAAGGTCCTGTATCTTTTGAGGTAATCTCTGCCTAGTCAAGTCATCCAGTTCTTTGGTGAGCAAAGGGGATTCGTCCTCCCAGGTCTCATTACCAAATAACTTGTCATTTAGCTTCATGATTGCTCCAAGGTACTTAGCAACTTGCTCTTCAGTGACATCTTCGTCCTCTTCAGAGGAAGAATACTCATCGGAGCTCATGAATGGCAGAAGTAAATCCAATGGAATCTCTATAGTCTCAGTGTGAGCCTCAGATTCCTATGGTTCCTCATTAGGGAACTCATTGGAGGCTAGTGAACGTCCATTGAGGCCTTCCTCAGTGGCGCTCACTGCCTCTTTCTCTTCTCCAAGTTCGGCCATGTTGATGGCCTTACACTCTCCTTTTGGATTCTCTTCTGTATTGCTTGGGAGAGTGCTAGGAGGGAGTTCAGTAACTTTCTTACTCAGCTGACCCACTTGTGCCTCCACGTTTCTAATGGAGGACCTTGTTTCAGTCATAAAACTTTGAGTGGTTTTTATTAGATTAGAGACCATGGTTGCTAAGTCAGAGTGGCTCTGCTTAGAATTATCTGTCTGTTGCTGAGAAAATAATAGAAAACGCTTGCCATTGCTAAACCTGTTTCTTCCACCATTATTGTTGTTGAAACCTTGTTGAGGTTTCTGTTGATCCTTCCATGAGAGATTTGGATGATTTCTCCATGAAGGATTATAGGTGTTTCCATAGGGTTCTCCCATATAATTCACCTCTTCCATTGAAGGGTTCTCAGGATCATAAGCTTCTTCTTCAGATGAAGCATCCTTAGTACTGCCTGGTGCAGCTTGCATTCTAGACAGACTTTGAGAAATCATATTGACTTGCTGAGTCAATATTTTATTCTGAGCCAGTATGGCATTCAGAGTATCAATCTCAAGAACTCCTTTCTTCTGATTCGTCCCATTGTTCACAGGATTCCTTTCAGAAGTGTACATGAATTGGTTATTTGCAACCATTTCAATAAGTTCTTGAGCTTCTGCAAGCGTTTTCTTCAGATGAAGAGATCCTCCAGCAAAGCTGTCCAATGACATCTTGGACAGTTCAGATAGACCATCATAGAAGATACCTATGATGTTCCATTCAGAAAGCATGTCAGAGGGACACTTTCTGATCAATTGTTTGTATCTTTCCCAAGCTTCGTAGAGGGATTCCCCTTCCTTCTGTCTGAAGGTTTGGACTTCCACTTTAAGCTTACTCAATTTTTGAGGTGGAAAAAACTTTGCCAAGAAGGCATTGACTAGCTTTTCCCAAGAGTTCAGGCTTTCTTTAGGTTGTGAGTCCAACCATATCTTAGCTCTGTCTCTTACAGCAAAAGGGAATAGCATAAGTCTGTAGACCTCAGGGTCAACCCCATTGGTCTTGACAGTGTCACAGATTTACAAGAACTCAGCTAAAAACTGATGAGGATCTTCCAATGAAAGTCCATGGAACTTGCAATTCTGTTGTATTAGAGAAATTAATTGAGGCTTAAGCTCAAAGTTGTTTGCTCCAATGGCAGGGATAGAGATGCTTCTCCCATAGAAGTCGGGAGTAGGTGCAATAAAGTCACCCAGCACCTTCCTTGCATTATTGGCATTGTTGTTGTTTTCGGCTGCCATGTCCTCTTCTTGTTTGAACATTTCTGTTAGGTCCTCTACAGAGAGTAGTGCTTTAGCTTCTCTTAGCTTTCGCTTCAAGGTTCTTTCGGGTTCAGGGTTAGCCTCAACAAGAATGCTTTTGTCTTTGCTCCTGCTCATATGAAAGAGAAGAGAACAAGAAAATATGGAATCCTCTATGTCACACTATAGAGATTTCTTGAGGTGTCAGAGGAAAAGAAAAATAGAAGGAGAAGGTAGAAGAATTCGAACTTATCAAGAGGGATAGAGTTTGGATTGTGCATGTTAGTCCATAAATAGAAGGATGTGAGAAGAGGGGAAGAAATTTTCAAAAATTAAAGTGAATTAATTAAAAGAAATTTTGAAAAATAGTAATTGATTTTTGAAAACCAAGAGTGGGAAAGAAATTAAGTAATTTTTGAAAAAGATTTTGAAATTGGAAATCAAAAAGATATGATTTGAAAACTATTTTGAAAAATATGTGATTAAGAAGATATGATTGAAACGTTATGGTTTTAAAAAGATATGCTTGAAAAGATAATTTAAAAAGATTTGATTTTTAAAATTAATGACTTGGCTAACAAGAAAAGATATGATTCAATCATTAAACCTTTCTCAACAGAAAAGGCAACATACTTGAAATGTTGAATCAAATCATTAATTGTTAGCAAGTATTTTTGAAAATGGAAAGAAATTGATTTTGAAAATATATGATTGAAAAGATATGATTTGAAAAAGATTTGATTTTGAAAATTTGTGAAATCTTGAAAAAAATTTGCATTAAAAACAAAATCTTCCCTCTTGTGCCATCCTAGCGTTAAACGCCCAGCCAGGCACCCTGGCTGGCATTTAAACGCCAGTTTTCCTTCCTTACTGGGTATTTTAAACGCCTAGCTTTTTCTGTGTAATTCCTCTGCTGTATGTTCTGAATCTTCAATTCTCTGTATTATTGACGTGAAAAGACACAAATTAAGAATTTTTTTTTGAATTTTTAATGATGAGGAATAATCAAAATGAAACTAAGATCAAATAAACAATGCATGCAAGACACCAAGCTTAGAAGTTTGTATACTACTGACACTAACAAATTGAGAATGCATATGAGAAACAACAAAACACACAAAACAAGAGAATTTAAAGATCAGAGCAAGTAAATCATCAAGAACAACTTGAAGATCAATGAAGACACATGAATGAATTCGAAAAATGCAAGAAGAACAGAAACATGCAATTGACACCAAACTTAAAATGAGACACTAGACTCTAACAAGAAACATAAAATATTTTTTTATTTTAAGATTTTATAATTTTTTTGTGCTTTTTCGAAAATTATATGGAAAAGAAAATAAAGAGATTCAAAATTTTTAATAAGAATTCCAGGAATCATTGCAGTGTTAGTCTAAAACTCCGGTCCAGGAATTAGACATGGCTTACCAGCCAACCAAGCTTTTAGTGAAAGCTCCGGTCCAAAACACTAGACATGGCCAATGGCCAGCCAAGCTTTAACAGATCATTACTTTCAATAGCAAAATTGATAGAAATCAACAAGCTCTTGTGATGATAAGTTGAAACCTCGGTCCAAATGATTAGATATGGTTTCACAACCAGCCAAACTTCAACAAATCATCATGAAACTCTAGAATTCATTCTTAAAAATTCTGAAGAACAAATAATCTTTTTTTTTGGAATTTTTCGAAAATAAAAAAGTAAAAAGGCTTAAACATAAAATAAAATTACCTAATCTGAGCAACAAGATGAACCGTCAGTTGTCCAAACTCAAACAATCCCCGGCAACGGCGCCAAAAACTTGGTGTTGTTGCCGGATCAAAACTTGGCACTGTTATTGCAGGGAACAAATGCGAAACTGTAGTTAGGACATTTAATTCCCCGGCAACGGCGCCAAAAACTTGGTGCACGAAATTGTGATCATCAACGGCGCCATCAACATGGTACGCACAATTGCAATCTCAACTCTTTATCACAACTTCGCACAACTAACCAGCAAGTGCACTGGGTCGTCCAAGTAATAAACCTTACCCGAGTAAAGGTCGATCCCACGGAGATTGTTGGTATGAAGCAAGCTATGGTCATCTTGTAAATCTCAGTCAGGCAGATTCAAATGGTTATAGATGATTTATGAATAAAGCATAAAATAAAGATAGAGATACTTATGTAATTCATTGGTGAGAATTTCAGATAAGCGTATGGAGATGCTTTGTCCCTTCCATCTCTCTACTTTCCTACTGTCTTCATCCAATCCTTCTTACTCCTTTCCATGGCAAGCTGTATGTTGGGCATCACCGTTGTCAATGGCTACAGTCCCGTCCTCTCAGTGAAAATGTTCAACGCGCTCTGTCACAGCACGGCTAATCATCTGTCGGTTCTCAATCAGGTTGGAATAGAATCTAGTGATTCTTTTGCGTCTGTCACTAACGCCCAGTCTTCAGGAGTTTGAAGCTCGTTACAGTCATTCAATCCTTGAATCCTACTCAGAATACCACAGACAAGGTTTAGACCTTCTGGATTCTCTTGAATGCCGCCATCAATTCTAGCTTATACCACGAAGATTCTGATTAAGGAATCCAAGAGATAAACATTCAAGCCTTGTTTGCTTGTAGAACGGAGGTGGTTGTCAGGCACGTGTTCATAAGTGAGAATGATGATGAGCGTCATATAATCATCACATTCATCATGTTCTTGGGTGCGAATGAATATCTTAGAACAAGAATAAGCTGAATTGAATAGAAGAACAATAGTAATTGCATTAATACTCGAGGTACAGCAGAGCTCCACACCTTAATCTATGGTGTGTAGAAACTCCACCGTTGAAAATACATAAGAACAAGGTCTAGGCATGGCCGAATGGCCAGCCTCCCATAATCTAAGAACTAGACATCCAAAGATGATCCTAAGATCTAAAGTGATCAAAAGATGAAAATACAATAGTAAAGGGTCCTATTTGTAGAGAACTAGTAGCTTAGGGTTTACAAAGATGAGTAAATGACATAAAAATCCACTTTTGGGCCCACTTGGTGTGTGCTTGGGCTGATCATTGAAGCATTTTTGTGTAGAGACTTTTCTTGGAGTTAAACGCCAGCTTTTGTGCCAGTTTGGGCGTTTAACTCCCTTTCTTGTGCCAGTTCCGGCGTTTTATGCTAGAATTCTTGAGCTGACATGTAGCGCCGGTTTGGGCCATCAAATCTCAGGAAAAGTATGGACTATTATACATTTCTGGAAAGCCCAGGATGTCTACTTTATAACGCAATTGAGAGCGCGCCAATTGGGCTTTTGTAGCTCCAAAAAATACACTTCGAGTGCAGGAAGGTCAGAATCCAACAGCATCTGGAGTCCTTTTCAGCCTCTGAATCAGATTTTTGCTCAGGTCCCTCAATTTCAGCCAGAAAATACCTGAAATCATAGAAAAACACACAAACTCATAGTAAATTCCAGAAAAGTAAATTTTAAATAAAAAATAATAAAAATATAATAAAAACTAACTAAAACATACTAAAAGCATACTAAAAACAATGCCAAAAAGCGTATAAATTATCCGCTCATCACTTCTATTCTAAGATATTTACTCGTACTTCAATGTGATGAATGTGATGATTCATGACACTCATCATCGTTCTCAAATCCATGAACGCGTGCTTGACAACCACTTCTGTTCTATCTGAGCTCAACGTAGTCATTGGGTGACAGCTTGAGTGCGTATCTCTTGGGCTCCTGATCCACGAGTTTGACTGCTTCTCTTAACAACAGAGCATTCGAATCCATGAGATCATAACCTTCATGGTAAAGGCTAGAAATAATTGGCAGCATTCCTGAGATCTGAAAAGTCTAAGCCTTGTCTGTGATATTCCGAGTAGGATCTAGGAAGGGATGACTGTGACGAGCTTCAAACTCGCGAATGTTGGGCACAGTGACAGTGTGTAAAATGATAAATGTATTCTATTCTGACACAAGTGAGAACCGACAGATGATTAGCCCTACGGGAACCGTAGCTGGATCATTTTCACTGAGAGGACGGACGGTAGCCATTGACAATGGTGATCCACCAACACATAGCTTGCCATAGAAGGAGCCATGCGTGTTTGGAGAAGAAGACAGTAGGAAAGCAAAAATTCAGAGGACAGAGCATCTTCGAAACCCCAACCTGTTCTTCATTACTGAATAACAAGTATCATTTATTTCATGTTATTTCACCTTTTCAAACAAAACTTTTTTTATTATTAAACTTCTGACTAAGATTTACAGGATAACCATAGTTTCCTTCAAGCCAGCAATCTCCGTGGGATCGACCCTTACTCATGTAAGGTATTACTTGGATGACCCTCTATACTTGCTGGTTAGTTGTGCAGAGTTGCAAAAGTGTGATTGCAATTTTGTGCATCAACATGCATCATATTTGGTTGTGCATTTTCTCTGTTATGATTGTTGTATGTATGTATACTTTCACTGTTTGTATTCCACTTTTTGTGTCTGTGTTTTATGGTGCACGTAAATTGTGATCATCAACAATGGCGCCAATAGACTTAGAGCTCTCAAACGTGAATCATATTTTGTCACAACTTCGCACAACTGACCAGCAAGTGCATTGGGTTGTCCAAGTAATACCTTACGTGAGTAAGGGTCGATCCCACGGAGATTGTTTGTATGAAGCAAGCTATGGTCATCTTGTAAATCTCAGTCAGGCGGATTCAAATGGTTATAATGGTTTTTGAATATAAAGATAAATAAAGCATAAAGTAAAGATAGAGATACTTATGTAAATCATTGGTGGGAATTTCAGATAAGTGTATGGAGATGCTGTGTGATGAGCGGATAATTTATACGCTTTTTGGCATTGTTTTTAGGTAGTTTTTAGTAAGTTCAAGCTACTTTTAGGGATGTTTTCATTAGTTTTTATGTTAAATTCACATTTCTGGACTTTACTATGAGTTTGTGTGTTTTTCTGTGATTTCAGGTAATTTCTGGCTGAAATTGAGGGATTTGAGCAAAACTCTGAAAAAGGCTGACAAAAGGACTGCTGATGCTGTTGAAATCTGACTTCCCTGCACTCGAAATGGATTTTCTGGAGCTACAGAACTCCAAGTGGCGCGCTCTCAATAGCGTTGGAAAGTAGACATCCAGAGCTTTCCAGCAATATATAATAGTCCATACTTTATTCGGAAATTGACGACGTAACATGGCGTTGAACGCCAAGTACATGCTGCTGTCTGGAGTTAAACGCCAGAAAAACGTCATGATCCGGAGTTGAACGCCCAAAACACGTTATAACTTGGAGTTCAACTCCAAGTAAAGCCTCAGATCGTGGATAGATCAAGCTCAGCCCAAACATACACCAAGTGGGCCCCGGAAGTGAATTTATGCATCAAATACTTACTCATGTAAACCCTAGTAGCTAGTCTAATATAAATAGGATAAGTTACTATTGTATTAGACATCTTTGGTCTCAGTTTTGTTTTATTCTTCATCTTAGGAGGCTATTGATCACATTCAAGGGGCTGGCCATTCGGCCATGCCTGGACCTTTCACTTATGTATTTTCAACGGTAGAGTTTCTACACACCATAGATTAAGGGTGTGGAGCTTTACTGTACCTCAAGTTTCAATACAATTATTATTACTTTCTATTCAATTCTCTTCTATTCTTATTCCAAGATATACGTTATACTTAACTTTGATGAATGTGATGATCCATGACACTCATCATCATTCTCACCTATGAACGTGCGTGATTGACAACCACTTCTGTTCTACCTTAGGCCGGGCGCATATCTCTTAGATTCCCCAACAGAATCTTCGTGGTATAAGCTAGATAGATGGCGGCATTCATGAGGATCCGGAAAGTCTAAACCTTGTCTATGGTATTCCGAGTAGGATTCTGGGATTGAATGACTGTGACGAGCTTCAAACTCCTGAAGGCTGGGCGTGATGACAAGCACAAAAGAATCAAGGGATTCTATTCCAACCTGATTGAGAACCGACAGATGATTAGCCGTGCTGTGACAGAGCATAGGAACGTTTTCACTGAGAGGATGGGATGTAGCCATTGACAACGGTGATGCCCTACATACAGCTTGCCATGGAAAGGAGTAGGAAGGATTGGATGAATGTAATAAGAAAGTAGAGATACGAGAGGAGCACAGCATCTTCACACACTTATCTGAAATTCCCACTATTGATTTACATAAGTATTTCTATCCCTTTTTATTTTCTTTTTATTATTAATTTTCGAAACCCAAAACTATTTAATCTGCCTAACTGAGATTTACAAGGTAACCATAGCTTGCTTCATACCAACAATCTCTGTGGGATCGACCCTTACTCACGTAAGGTATTACTTGGACGACCCAGTACACTTGCTGGTTAAGTTGAACGGAGTTGTGAAAAGAAAGTGCTGAGTTAGTTCTCTTTGGCACATGCCAAAGAGCCATTATTGTTGATCACAATTTCGTCCACCAAGTTTTTGGCGTCGTTGCCGGGGATTGTTCGAGTATGGACAACTGACGGTTCATCTTGTTGCTCAGATTAGGTAATTTTCTTTTCAAAAAGTTTTCAAAATTTTTCTTTTATTTTCGTTTTTCTAAAAGAATATTTTCGAAAAAAATAAAATAAAAATACAAAAAAATTAGAAAATCATAAAAATAAAAAATATTTTGCGTTTCTTGTTTGAGTCTTGAGTCAAATTTTAAGTTTGGTGTCAATTGCATGCCTTAAAAATTTTTCTTGCATTTTTCGAAAAAATTCATGCATTCATGGTGTTCTTCATGATCTTCAAGTTGTTCTTGACAAGTCTTCTTGTTTGATCTTGATGATTTCTTGTTTTGTGTTGTTTGTTGTTTTTCATATGCATTTTTCGTTTGTAAGAGTCCATGCATTAAAGATTTCTAAGTTTGGTATCTTGCATGTTTTCTTTGCATCAAAATTTTTTTTAAAAATATGTTCTTGATGTTCATCATGATCTTCAAAGTGTTCTTGGTGTTCATCTTGACATTCATAGTGTTCTTGCATGCATCATTGGTTTTGATCCAAAATTTTTATGTTTTGGGTCATTTTTGTGTTTTTCTCTCTCATCATTAAAAATTCAAAAAAAAAATATCTTTTCCTTATTTTTCTCCAAATTTTCGAAAATTTTAGTTGACTTAGTCAAAAATTTTAAAAATTAGTTGTTTCTTACAAGTCAAGTCAAATTTTTAATTTTAAAAATCTTATCTTTTCAAAACCTTTTCAAAAATTAAATCTTTTCCTTTTTTCTTATTAATTTTCGAAATTTTTTTAAATATTTTTCAAAATCTTTTTCTTATCTTTTACATCATATTTTCGAAAATTAGCTAACAAGTAATGTGATTGATTCAAAAATTTGAAGTTTGTTACTTTCTTGTTAAGAAAGGTTCAATCTTTAAATTCTAGAATTTTATCTTAGTTTCTTGTTAGTCAAGTAATTAATTTTAATTTTAAAATCAAATCTTTTTCAAAATATCTTTTTTATCTTTTTAATCATAACTTTTTATCTTATCTTTTATATCATATCTTTTTCAAAATTTTATCTTTTTCAAAAAAATTTGATTTCAAAATATCTTATCTAACTTCTTATCTTCTCATCTTTTCAAATTTGATTTTAATATCTTTTTCAACTAACTATTTAACTTTTTGTTTGTTTCTTATCTTTTTCAAAACCAACTAACTACCTATCCCTCTCTAATTTTCGAAAATATCTCATCTCTTTTTCAAAAATTCTTTTTAATTGTTTTAAATTTTAATTTTAATTATATATTATCTTTAATTTTCAAAAATCACTAACCACTTTTTCAAAATCATTTTCGAAAATTTTCTATCTCTCCTCTTCTTCTATTTATTTATTTATTTACTAACACTTCTCTTCACTTCTCTTCATCTCAAATCACCACCTCTATCCTTACCCATTCTTCTTCACTCTTCTTCCCTTTCTTCTTCTACTAACATAAAGGAATCTCTATACTGTGACATAGAGGATTCTTCTTTCTTTTCTTGTTCTCTTCTTCCCTATATGAGCAGGAACAAGGAAAAAGACAAAAGCTTCCACCTCTGAGTCATGGGAGATGGAAAGACTCATCTAAAGGGGTTTATAGCTCAATTGTAGAATATTTGACTGCAAATCAAGAGATCCCTGAGATACCTCAAGGGATACATGTTCCTCCACATAATTATTGGAAGCAACTAAGGATAAGAACACCAAAATCACTAGGGACCATGCAACAGAAGCAAGGAAGAGACATAAAGGAGCTCAAAAAGCACCATTGGACATTCAAGAAGGCGCCACCCTCACTCAGGTGGACTCATTCCTTGTTCTTATTTTCCCTGCTTTTTTGGTTTTTATCCTTCATGTCTATCTATGTTTTGTGTCTCTACTTTATGATCATTAGGATGTAGTAACTATGTCTTAAAGCTATGAATAAAATCCATTAATCCTTCACCTCTCTTAAATGAAAAATGTTTTAATTCAAAAGAACAAGAAGTACATGAATTTCGAATTTATCCTTGAATTTAATTTAATTATATTGATGTGGTGACAATACTTTTTGTTTTCTGAATGAATACTTGAACAGTGCATATTTTTGATCTTGTTGTTTATGAATGTTAAAATTGTTGGCTCTTGAAAGAATGATGAACAAAGAGAAATGTTATTGATGATCTGAAAAATCATGAAATTGATTCTTGAAGCAAGAAAAAATAGTGAAAAAGAAAGCTTGCAAAAAAAATTGGCGAAAAAAATAGAAAGAAAAAGAAAAAGCAAGCAGAAAAAGCCAATAGCCCTTAAAACCAAAAGGCAAGGGTAAAAAGGATCCAAGGCTTTGAGCATCAATGGATAGGAGGGCCCAAGGAAATAAAATCCAGGCCTAAGCGGCTAAATCAAGCTGTCCCTAACCATGTGCTTGTGTCAGGAAGGTCCAAGTGAAAAGCTTGAGACTGAGTGGTTAAAGTCGTGATCCAAAGCAAAAAGAGTGTGCTTAAGAGCTCTGGACACCTCTAACTGGGGACTCTAGCAAAGCTGAGTCACAATCTGAAAAGGTTCACCCAGTCATGTGTCTGTGGCATTTATGTATCCGGTGGTAATACTGGAAAACAAAGTGCTTAGGGCCACGGCCAAGACTCATAAGTAGCTGTGTTCAAGAATCAACATGCTTAACTAGGAAAGTCAATAACACTATCCGAAATTCTAAGTTCCTAGAGAAGCCAATCATTCTAAACTTCAAAGGAAAAAGTGAGATGCCAAAACTGTTCAGAAGCAAAAAGCTACAAGTCCCGCTCATCTAATTAGAATTAATATTCATTGATATTTTGGAACTTACAGTATATTCTCTTCTTTTTATCCTAATTGATTTTCAGTTGCTTGGGGACAAGCAACAATTTAAGTTTGGTGTTGTGATGAGCGGATAATTTATACGCTTTTTGGCATTATTTTTAGGTAGTTTTTAGTAAGTTCAAGCTACTTTTAGGGATGTTTTCATTAGTTTTTATGTTAAATTCACATTTCTGGACTTTACTATGAGTTTGTGTGTTTTTCTGTGATTTCAGGTAATTTCTGGCTGAAATTGAGGGATTTAAGCAAAACTCTGAAAAAGGCTGACAAAAGGACTGCTGATGCTGTTGGAATCTGACTTCCCTGCACTCGAAATGGATTTTCTGGAGCTACAGAACTCCAAGTGGCGCGCTCTCAACGGCGTTGGAGAGTAGACATCCAGAGCTTTCCAGCAATATATAATAGTCCATACTTTATTCGGAAATTGACGACGTAACTTGGCGTTGAACGCCAAGTACATGCTGCTGTCTGGAGTTAAACGCCAGAAAAACGTCATGATCCGGAGTTGAACGCCCAAAACACGTTATAACTTGGAGTTCAACTCCAAGTAAAGCCTCAGCTCGTGGATAGATCAAGCTCAGCCCAAACATACACCAAGTGGGCCCCGGAAGTGAATTTATGCATCAAATACTTACTCATATAAACCCTAGTAGCTAGTCTAATATAAATAGGATAAGTTACTATTGTATTAGACATCTTTGGTCTCAGTTTTGTTTTATTCTTCATCTTAGAAGGCTATTGATCACATTCAGGGGGCTGGCCATTCGGCCATGCCTGGACCTTTCACTTATGTATTTTCAACGGTAGAGTTTCTACACACCATAGATTAAGGGTGTGGAGCTTTTCTGTACCTCAAGTTTCAATACAATTATTATTACTTTCTATTCAATTCTCTTCTATTCTTATTCCAAGATATACGTTATACTTAACTTTGATGAATGTGATGATCCGTGACACTCATCATCATTCTCACCTATGAACGTGCGTGATTGACAACCACTTCCGTTCTACCTTAGGCCGGGCGCATATCTCTTAGATTCCCCAACAGAATCTTCGTGGTATAAGCTAGATAGATGGCGGCATTCATGAGGATCCGGAAAGTCTAAACCTTGTCTATGGTATTCCGAGTAGGATTCTGGGATTGAATGACTGTGACGAGCTTCAAACTCCTGAAGACTGGGCGTGATGACAAGCGCAAAAGAATCAAGGGATTCTATTCCAACCTGATTGAGAACCGACAGATGATTAGCCGTGCTGTGACAGAGCATAGGAACGTTTTCACTGAGAGGATGGGATGTAGCCATTGACAACGGTGATGCCCTACATACAGCTTGCCATGGAAAGGAGTAGGAAGGATTGGATGAATGTAATAAGAAAGTAGAGATACGAGAGGAGCACAGCATCTTCACACACTTATCTGAAATTCCCACTATTGATTTACATAAGTATTTCTATCCCTTTTTATTTTCTTTTTATTATTAATTTTCGAAACCCAAAACTATTTAATCTGCCTAACTGAGATTTACAAGGTAACCATAGCTTGCTTCATACCAACAATCTCTGTGGGATCGACCCTTACTCACGTAAGGTATTACTTGGACGACCCAGTACACTTGCTGGTTAAGTTGAACGGAGTTGTGAAAAGAAAGTGCTAAGTTAGTTCTCTTTGGCACATGCCAAACAGCCATTATTGTTGATCACAATTTCGTCCACCACTGTGTTCCTTCTGAATCTCTACTTTCCAACTGCTTTCATCCAATCATTCTTACTCCTTTCCATGGCAAGCTGTATGTAGGGCATCACCGTTGTCAATGGCTACTTTCCATCCTCTCAGTGAAAATGGTCCAAATGCTCTGTCACAGCACGGCTAATCATATGTCGGTTCTCAATCATGTCAGAATAGAATCCAGTGATTCTTTTGCATCTGTCACTACGCCCAACAATCGCGAGTTTAAAGCTCATCACAGTCATTCAATCCCTGAATCCTACTCGAAATACCACAGACAAGGTTTAGACTTCCCGGATTCTCAAGAATGCTGCCAATGGATTCTAGCTTATACCACGAAGATTCTGATTAAGGAATCCAAGAGATACACGCTCGATCTAAGGTAGAACGGAAGTGGTTGTCAGGCACGCGTTCATAAGGACGGATGATGATGAGTGTCACGGATCATCACATCCATCAGGTTGAAGTACAGCGAATATCTTAGAATAAGAATAAGCTTGAATTGAATAGATGAACAATAGTAATTGCATTAATTCTCGAGGTACAGCAGAGCTCCACACCTTAATCTATGATGTGTAGAAACTCTACCGTTGAAAATGCCTAAGAACAAGGTCTAGGCATGGCCAAATGGCCAGCCTCCAAAACGTGATCAATAGTCTTCTAAGATGAACAATAGATTAAAACTGAGACCAAAGATGAAAATACAATAGTAAAAAGTCCTATTTATACTAGACTAGCTACTAGGGTTTACAGAAATAAATCTTAGTGCAAAAATCCACTTCTGGGGCCCACTTTGGTGTGTGCTTAGGCTGAGCTTGAGCTTTACATGTGCAGAGGCTTCTCTTGGGGTTAAATGCCAAGTTGGAACGTCTGTTTGGCATTTAACTCTGGTTTGTGACGTGTTTCTGGCATTTTACTCCAGAATGCAGCATGGAACTGGCGTTGAACGCCAGTTTGCATCATCTAAACTGGAACAAAGTATAGGCTATTATATATTGCTGGAAATCCCTGGATGTCTACTTTCTAACACAGTTGAGATCGCACAATTTGGAGTTCTGTAGCTCCAAAAAATCTACTTCGAGTGCAGGGAGGTCAGAATCCAACAGCATCAGCAGTCCTTTGTCAGCTTCCTATCAGATTTTTCCTCAGGTCCCTCAATTTTAGCCAGAAAATACCTGAAATCACAGAAAAACACACAAACTCATAGTGAAGTCCAGAAATGTGAATTTTGTATAAAAACTAATTTATACGCTATGTTTTAGCATTGTTTTTAGTATGTTTTTAGTAAATTTTAGTTAGTTTTTATTATAGTTTTATTAGTTTTTAGTTAAAATTCACTTTTCTGGGTTTTACTATGAGTTTGTGTGTTTTTCTATAATTTTAGGTATTTTCTGGCTAAAATTGAGAGACCTGAGCAAAAATCTGATTCAGAGGCTAAAAAGAACTGCAGATGCTGTTGGATTCTAACATCCTTGCACTCGAAACGGATTTTCTGGAGCTACAGAGGTCCAATTGGCGCGCTCTCAATGGCGTTGAAAATTAGACATCCTGGGCTTTCTAGCAATGTATAATAGTTCATACTTTGCCCGAGATTTGATGGCCCAAACCGGCGTTGCAAATCAGCCTCAGAATTCCCGGCGTTTAACGCCGGAACTGGCATAAGAATTGGAGTTAAACGCCCAAACTGGCATAAAAGCTGGAGTTTAACTCCATGAATGTGATGATCCGTGACACTCATCGTCATTCTCGCTTATGAACGTGTGCCTGACAACCACCTCCGTTCTACCTTAGATTGAGTGAATATCTCTTGGATCCCTTAATTGGAATCTTCGTGGTATAAGCTAGAATTGATGGCGGCATTCAAGAGAATCCGGAAGGTCTAAACCTTGTCTGTGGTATTCTGAGTAGGATTCAAGGATTGAATGACTGTGACGAGCTTCAAACTCCTGAAGGCTGGGCATTAGTGACAGATGCAAAAGAATCATTGGATTCTATTCCAACCTGATTGAGAACCGACAGATGATTAGCCGTGCTGTGACAGAGCGCGTTGAACATTTTCACTGAGAGGATGGGAGGTAGCCATTGACAACGGTGAAACCCTACATACAGCTTGCCATGGAAGGAGTCTTGCGTGCTTGAAGAAGAAGACAGTAGGAAAGCAGAGATTCAGAAGATAGAGCATCTCCAAAACCTCAACCTGTTCTCCATTACTGCAAAACAAGTACTTATTTCATGTTCTTTTACTTTTCACAATCAACCCTGATAATTATTTATATCCTGACTAAGAGTTACAAGATAACCATAGCTTGCTTCAAGCCGACAATCTCCGTGGGATCGACCCTTACTCACGTAAGGTATTACTTGGACGACCCAGTGCACTTGCTGGTTAGTTGTGCGGAATTGCAAAAGTGTGATTGCAATTTTGTGCACCAAGTTTTTGGCGCCGTTGCCGGGGATTGTTTGAGTTTGGACAACTGACGGTTTATCTTGTTGCTTAGATTAGGACTATTTTATTTTTGTTGGTTTAGAGTCTTTTAGTTGAGTTTAGTTTCATATTCTAAGTTTGGTGTCTTCTTTGTGTTTTCCTTTAAGTTTTCGAAAATTTGTGTCTAATTTTCTAAAAATTTTTAAGTTTGGTGTCATTTTGTTGTTTTTCTCTTTCCTCATTTCAAAAATTGATTCTTTTTCAAAATAATTTTCAATCATATATTTTCAATTGCTAATTACAAAATCTTTTTAATTAACTAATTGATCTAGTTTTCAATTTGCTTTGATTTTATTCTCTTTTGGTTTTCAAATTCTTATTTTATTTTCCATTTATTTTATTTCATTATTTTGGGTTATTTTTAAAAAAATTAATAATCTACTTGCAATCCATATCATTTCCCTTTCTCCATCATGGACCTAAGTGGAATTGAGCAGTCCAGAAGGACTCTGGGGTCATATGCTAACCCCATTACAGCTGCATATGGGAGTAGCATCTGTAAACCTCCCATTAAAGCAAGCAGCTTTGAGCTAAATTCTCAACTCATTATCATGGTACAGCAAAATTGCCAGTATTTCGGTCTTCCACAGGAAGAACCTACTGAGTTTTTGGCACAGTTCTTACAAATTGCTGACACAGTACGTGATAAAAAGGTGGATCAGGATGTCTACAGACTATTACTGTTTCCATTTGCTGTAAAAGATCAAGCTAAGAGGTGGTTGAATAACCAACCTACAGCAAGCATAAAGACATGGAAACAGTTATCAGACAAATTCCTGAATCAATTTTACCCTCCAAAAAGGATGACACAGCTAAGGCTGGACATCCAAGGCTTTAAACAAGAGGATAATGAATCCCTTTATAATACCTGGGAGAGGTATAGAGGTATGCTAAGAAAATGCCCCTCTGAAATGTTTCCAAAGTGGGTACAGTTAGACATCTTCTACTATGGGCTTACAGAAAAAGCTCAGATGTCTCTAGACCACTCATCTGGTGGATCTATACATATGAGGAAGACGATTGAAGAGGCTCAAGAGCTTATAGATACTGTTGCTAGAAATCAATATTTGTACTCTAGCAATGAGTTCTCTACAAAAGAAGAAGTTATGGCAGTAGCCACTGATCCTAATCCTCAAGAACAGATGGTTGAGCTTAATCAGCAATTACACCTGATGACAAAACAGTTAGCAGAATTTAAAGAGATGCTCCAAGAAACTAAAATTGCTAACAAGAACATAGAATCACAGTTGAATCAGGCAAAACAGCAGTTATCTAAACAGATAACAGAAGAATGCCAAGCAGTTCAACTGAGGAGTGGGAAGACATTGAATAACACTGCTCAAAGTAGCAAGAAGCCAATAAAGGAACAATTGACAGAGGATAACCAAACCACTGTCCAAAATCCCTCTGAGGACAGTAAGAGCCCAGAGAGGAATACTCTTGGCGTCCAAACGCCAGAAAGGGGAGAAAAGCTGGCGTTAAACGCCCATTCCCTGCCCAGTTCTGGCGTTCAAACGCTAGAAAAAGGGGAAAAGTTGGCGTTAAACGCCCATTCTTCACCCAATCCTGGCGTTCAAACGCCAATGGGGAATCAGACACCTGAGAGTGCTGATAATAACCCCTCTAAAAAGGCTTCTCCAACCACTTCTATAAGGAATAAACCTGCAGCAACTAAGGTTGGTGAATATAAAGCCAAGATGCCTTATCCTCAGAAACTCCGCCAAGCGGAACAGGATAAGCAATTCGCCCGCTTTGCAGACTATTTAAGGACTCTTGAAATAAAGATTCCATTTGCAGAGGCACTTGAGCAAATACCTTCTTATTCTAAGTTCATGAAAGAGATCTTAAGTCATAAGAAGGATTGGAGAGAAACTGAAAAAGTGTTTCACACTGAAGAATGCAGTGCAGTCATTCTGAAAAGCTTCAAGATCCAGGAAGCTTTATGATACCATGCACATTAGAAGGTGCTTGCACCAAGACAGCCCTGTGTGACCTTGGAGCAAGTATCTATCTAATACCTGCATCCACTATCAAAAAGCTTGGGTTGACTGAAGAAGTCAAACCAACCCGGATATGCCTCCAACTTGCTGATGGCTCCATTAAATATCCATCAGGCATAATTGAGGACATGATTGTCAAGGTTGGGCCATTCGCCTTTCCAACTGACCTTATAGTGCTGGAAATGGAGGAGCACAAGAGTGCAACTCTCATTCTAGGAAGACCTTTCCTAGCAACTGGATGAACTCTCATTGATGTACAAAAAGGGGAAGTAACCCTGAGAGTCAATGAGGATGAGTTCAAGTTGAATGCTGTAAAAGCTATGCAGCACCCAGACACACCAAATGACTGCATGGGCACTGACATTATTGACTCTTTGGTGGAAGAGATCAATATGACTGAAAGTCTAGAATCAGAGCTAGAGGACATCTTCAAGGATGTTCAGCCTGATCAAGAAGAACCAGAGGAAACAAAAGAATTTTTGAAAATTCCTCAGGAGGAGGATAAGCCTCCTAAACCTGAGCTCAAACCACTACCACCATCCCTGAAGTATGCATTTCTGGGAGAGGGTGACACTTTTCCAGTGATCATAAGCTCTGCTTTAAATCCACAGGAAGAGGAAGCACTGATTCAAGTGCTAAGGACACACAAGATAGCTCTTGGGTAGTCCATAAGTGATCTTAAGGGCATTAGCCCAGCAAGATGCATGCACAAGATCCTATTGGAGGATAATGCCAAACCAGTGGTTCAACCACAAAGGCGGCTAAATCCAGCCATGAAGGAGGTGGTGCAGAAAGAGGTCACTAAATTACTAGAGGCTGGAATTATTTATCCTATTTCTGATAGCCCCTGGGTGAGCCCTGTCCAAGTTGTCCCCAAGAAGGGAGGCATGACAGTAGTTCATAATGAAAAAAATGAACTGGTTCCTACAAGAACAGTTACAGGGTGGCGTATGTGTATTGACTACAGAAGGCTCAATATAGCCACCAGAAAGGATCATTTTCCTTTACCATTCATAGACCAAATGCTAGAAAGACTAGCTGGTCATGATTATTACTGCTTTTTGGATGGCTATTCAGGTTACAACCAAATTGCAGTAGATCCTCAAGACCAAGAGAAAACAGCATTCACTTGCCCTTCTGGCGTGTTTGCCTACAAGAGGATGCCTTTTGGTCTATGTAATGCTCCTGCAACCTTTCAGAAATACATGCTATCCATCTTCTCTGATATGGTGGAGAAATTCCTGGAAGTCTTCATGGATGACTTCTCAGTATATGGAGACTTATTCAGCTCCTGTCTTAACCACCTAGCACTTGTCCTGAAGAGGTGCCAAGAGACCAACCTGGTTTTAAACTGGGAGAAATGTAACTTTATGGTGACTGAGGGAATTGTCCTTGGGTACAAAATTTCAAGCAAGGGAATAGAGGTGGATAAGGCAAAGGTAGAGGTAATTGAAAAATTACCACCACCTGCCAATGTTAAAGCAATCAGAAGCATTTTGGGACATGCAGGATTCTACAGAAGGTTTATATAGAATTTTTCGAAAATTGCTAAACCTCTGAGCAACCTGCTAGCTGCCGACACACCATTTGTGTTTGACACACAGTGTCTGCAGGCATTTGAGACCCTGAAAGCCAAGCTGATCACAGCACCAGTCATCTCTGCACCAGACTGGACATTGCCATTCGAACTAATGTGTGATGCCAGTGACCATGCCATTGGTGCAGTGTTGGGACAGAGGCATAACAAGCTTCTGTATGTCATTTATTATGCCAGCCGTGTTCTAAATGATGCACAGAAGAATTACACAACCACAGAAAAAGAGTTACTTGCAGTGGTCTATGCCATTGACAAGTTTAGATCCTATCTAGTGGGATCAAAGGTGATTGTGTACACTGACCATGCTGCTCTTAAGTACTTACTCACAAAGCAGGATTCAAAACCCAGGCTCATAAGATGGGTGTTGCTTCTGTAAGAGTTTGATATAGAAATAAGAGACAGAAAAGGGACAGAGAACCAAGTAGCTGATCATCTGTCCCGAATAGAACCAGTAGCTGGGGCGTCCCTCCCTTCTACTGAGATCTCTGAGACTTTCCCAGATGAGCAACTCTTTGCCATTCAGGAAGCTCCATGGTTTACAGATATTGCAAATTACAAAGCTGTGAAGTTCATACCCCAGGAGTACAGCAGGGTGCAAAGAAAGAAATTAATTTCAGATGCCAAGTACTACCTATGGGATGAGCCATATCTCTTTAAAAGATGTGCAGACGGAATAATCCGCAGATGTGTACCCAGAGAGGAAGCACAAAGGATCCTATGGCACTGCCATGGATCACAGTATGAGGGACATTTTGGAAGTGAGCGAACAGCCACTAAAGTCTTCCAATGTGGCTTCTACTGGCCTACTCTCTATAGAGATGCCCGAGAGTTTGTGCGTAACTGTGACAGCTGCCAAAGAGCTGGTAACTTGCCTCACAGATACGCCATGCCTCAACAAGGATCTTAGAGATTGAATTGTTTGATGTATGGGGGATTGACTTCATGGGTCCGTTCCCACCATCATACTCAAACACGTACATTCTGGTGGCAGTGGACTATGTATCTAAGTGGGTAGAAGCTATTGCTACACCCACTAATGATACTAAGACCGTGCTGAAATTCCTCCAGAAACACATCTTCAGCAGATTTGGTGTTCCCAGAGTCCTAATCAGTGATGGGGGTACTCATTTCTACAATAAACAGCTCTACTCTGCTATGGTCCGATATGGAATTAGTCACAAAGTGGCAACCTCGTATCATCCACAGACAAATGGGCAAGCTGAAGTCTCTAACAGAGAGCTAAAAAGAATCCTAGAACGGACTGTAATTGCCCATAGAAAGGATTGGGCAAAGAGCCTGGATGATGCTCTGTGGGCATACAGAACAGCATTCAAGACTCCAATAGGAACCTCTCTATACTAACTTGTGTATGGCAAGGCCTGTCATCTGCCTGTGGAACTGGAACATAAAGCCTACTAGGCAACCAGATTCCTAAACCTGGATGCTAAGTTAGCTGGTGAAAAAAGATTGCTCCAACTAAATGAGCTAGATGAATTTAGACTCAGTGCCTTTGAAAATGCAAAGATTTATAAGGAAAAGGCAAAGAAGTGGCATGACAAGAAGTTGTCATCCAGAGTCTTTGAGCCAGGACAAAAAGTTCTGCTCTTCAACTCTAGGCTCAGATTGTTCCCAGGAAAACTTAAATCCTGGTGGAGGGGTTCGTATGTGATTACAGGAGTGTCACCATATGGATATGTTGAGCTTCAGGATACTGATTCTGACAAAAAGTTCATTGTTAATGGACAGAGGATCAAGCATTATCTTGAAAGTAATTTTGCGCAAGAATGCTCAAAACTGAGGCTTGAATGATCCTCAGTGAAGGTCCAGCTAAAGACAATAAAGAAGCGCTTGCTGGGAGGCAACCCAGTCATTAGCAGGTTATCTGTTTTGTTTAATCAAAGTTTGATATATATTCTCAAAGGGTAAATATCAAAATTGAAGGAATTCACAGAATTACAGAAGGATTCAGTGCAAAAAGCAGAGAAAAAGAGCTTGCTGGCGAAAAAACGCCAGTAAATGGTACTTTGGGCGTTAAACGCCAGAATGGGCACCATTCTGGGCGTTTAACGCCAGTAAAGGTGCCATTTTGGGCATTAAACGCCAGAATGGGCACCATTTTGGGCGTTTAACGCCAGGTGTGCAGCATCCTGGGCGTTTAGCAAAACGCCCAGTGATGAAGGGGATTCTGGCGTTTAACGCCAGCCAGGGTACCTGGCTGGGCGTTAAACGCCCACATTGGCCAGCATTTAGGCGTTAAACACCATAATGGATACCATTCTGGGCGTTTAACGCCAGAAAGGTGGGGGACGGAGATTTCGCTTTCTAATCAAAAATTTTTCAAACTTTCCTGTTTTGATCCATAATTTTCTACATAAACACATTTCAAATTTCATCATTCACCTCCAAATTTTCAAAAATTAAAATCATTCTTCAAATCTCTCTCAAATCCTTCCCAAATCTTCTTAAAAAAAACTCAAATTTTTCTCAAATTCTTTCCATATCTTCTCAAATCTCCTTCAAAATTTTCGAAAGCTCTCCATCTCCCTTATAAATACACGTCGGCCACCCCTTTCTCCCCACCATTCGAATTTGCTCTCCTCCTCTCTTTCCTCTTTCCTTTCTTTTGCTTGAGGACAAGCAAACCTCTAAGTTTGGTGTGCTTTTCCGTGATCACTATGCCAAGATTCATCAAGATCATGGCTCCTAAGGGAAAACAAACTAATTTAAGAGGCAAGAAAGAGAATAATCCAAAGAGTCTTTGGAATCAAGAGAAGTTCTTAACCAAAGAACATGAAGACCATTATCACAAAATAATGGGTCTGAGGTCAGTGATCCCGAAAGTCAAATTCGATCTAAAAGAAGATGAATATCCGGGGATCCAAGATCAAATTTGAAACAGAGGATGGGAAGTTCTAACCAATTCTGAGATAAAGGTTGGAAGAAATATGGTTCAGGAATTCTACTCAAATCTGTGGCTGACAGATAAGCAGAGAATGACTGGAACTGTTTTCCATACTTACAGGACCATGGTCAGAGGGAAATTTATCTACTTCTATCTGGACAAAATAAAAGAGGTCTTCAAATTGCCTCAACTGCAAGATGATCCGGAATCCTTTAATAGGAGAATGGTGAGAGCAGATAAGGGGTTGGATCAAGTTCTAGAGGACATTTGCCTCCCTGGAACTAAGTGGATAACCAATTCAAAAGGTGTCCCAAACCAACTCAAGAGGGGAGACCTTAAACCAATTGCAAGAGGCTGGCTAGACTTTATTGGGCGTTCCATATTGCCCACTAACAACCGTTCTGAGGTCACTATCAAGAGAGCAGTGATGATTCATTGCATTATGCTTGGAAGAGAAGTGGAGGTTCATCATCTGATTACTTGTGAGATCTACACAATTGCAAACAAGAATTCCACTGAAGCCAAACTGGCTTACCCAAGCTTGATCTCCTTGCTCTGTAAAGAGGCTGGGGTGAAGATGGGAGTAGATGAATTCATCCCAATTGAACATCCAATCACCAAGAAGTCAATGGAAGGACAAATTCAAGACACTCCATCAAAAAAAGGGCGCAGGAGTTCCTCCCTGAATTTCCTGAAATTGACTACTGGGCCAGCCTAGAAGCATCTATCACCAAGCTGCAAGAAACTATGGAACAACTTAAGGAAGAACAGCAGAATCAGAACTGCATGCTCTGCAAATTGCTGAAGGAACAAGAGAAGCAGGGGCGTGAACTTCAAGAGTTAAAACGCCAAAAGCTCACCCCACAAGTTGAGGGAGCATCCACTTCTCAAAATCAAGGTTGTTGAGTCCTAACTCTGTGATAACCTCTATCATTAGGAGTCTATTTAAATTTTTGTTTTCTATTAGTCTTATCTTATATCTAACTTTGAGTCTTGTTCTTAATTCATGATTAATAAAATTTAAGGTTCATGTCTTAAAGCTATGAATGTCCTATTAATCCATCACCTCTCTTAAATGAAAAATGCTCTAATCACAAAAGAACAAGAAGTACAGGATTTCGAATTCATCTTTGAAACTAGTTGAATTAGTTTGATGTGGTGACAATACTTTTTGTTTTCTGAATGAATGCTTGAACAGTGCATATGTCTTTTGAACTTGTTGTTTTAAGAATGTTAAAATTGTTGGCTCTTGAAAGAATGATGGAAAAAGGAGAAATGTTATTGAGGATCTGAAAAATCATCAAAATGATTCTTGAAGCAAGAAAAAGCAAAAAAAATGATGAGAAAAGAAAAAAACAATAAAGTTGTGATCCAAGGCAAAAAGAGTGTGCTTAAGAACCTTGGACACCTCTAATTGGGGACTCTAGCAAAGCTGAGTCACAATCTGAAAAGGTTCACCCAAATATGTGTCTGTGGCATGAATGTATCCGGTGGTAATACTGGAAGACAAAGTGCTTTGGGCCACAGCCAAGACTCAAAAAGTAGCTATGTTCAAGAATCATCATACTTAACTAGGAGAATCAATAACACTATCTGAGTTCTGAGTTCCTATAGATGCCAATCATTCTAAACTTCAAAGGATAAAGTGAGATGCCAAAACTGTTCAGAAGCAAAAAGCTACTAGTCACGCTCATCTAATTGTAGCTAAGTTTCTTTGATATTTTGGAGTCTATAGTATATTCTCTTCTTTTTATTCTATTTTGATTTTCAGTTGCTTGGGAACAAGCAACAATTTAAGTTTGGTGTTGTGATGTGCGGATAATTTATACGCTTTTTGGCATTGTTTTTAGTATGTTTTTAGTATATTTTAGTTAGTTTTTATTATAGTTTTATTAGTTTTTAGTTAAAATTCACTTTTCTGGGCTTTACTATGAGTTTGTGTATTTTTCTGTGATTTCAGGTATTTTCTGGCTGAAATTGAGGGACCTGAGCAAAAATCTGATTCAGAGGCTAAAAAGGACTGCAGATGCTGTTGGATTCTAACATCCCTGCACTCGAAATGGATTTTCTGGAGCTACAGAAGCCCAATTGGCGCGCTCTCAACGGCGTTGGAAAGTAGACATCTTGGGCTTTCCAGCAATGTATAATAGTCTATACTTTGCCCGAGATTTGATGGCTCAAACCGGCGTTGCAAATCAGCCTCAGAATTCCCGGCGTTTAACGCCGGAACTGGCATAAGAATTGGAGTTAAACGCCCAAACTGGCATAAAAGCTGGCATTTAACTCCAGAAAAAGTCTCTACACATAAAGCTTCAATGCTCAGCCCAAGCACACACCAAGTGGACCTCGGAAGTGGATTTTTACGTCATTTACCCATTTCTGTATACCCTAGGTTACTAGTTCACTATTAATAGGATCTTTTGACATTGTATCTGCACCTCATGACACATTACATGATTCTTATTGTATCTTCTATGGCATGAGTCTCTAAACCCCATGGTTGGGGGGTGAGGAGCTCTGCTGTGTCTTGATGGATTAATGCAATTACTACTGTTTTTCATTCAATCACGCTTGCTTCTATTCTAAGATATCACTTGTTCTTCAACTTGATGAATGTGATGATCCGTGACACTCATCATCATTCTCGCTTATGAACGTGTGCCTGACAACCACCTCCGTTCTACCTTAGATTGAGTGAATATCTCTTGGATCCCTTAATTGGAATCTTCGTGGTATAAGCTAGAATTGATGGCGGCATTCAAGAGAATCCGGAAGGTCTAAACCTTGTCTGTGGTATTCTGAGTAGGATTCAAGGATTGAATGACTGTGACGAGCTTCAAACTCCTGAAGGCTGGGCGTTAGTGACAGACGCAAAAGAATCATTGGATTCTATTCCAACCTGATTGAGAACCGACAGATGATTAGCCGTGCTGTGACAGAGCGCGTTGAACATTTTCACTGAGAGGATGGGAGGTAGCCATTGACAACGGTGAAACCCTACATACAGCTTGCCATGGAAGGAGTCTTGCGTGCTTGAAGAAGAAGACAGTAGGAAAGCAGAGATTCAGAAGATAGAGCATCTCCAAAACCTCAACCTGTTCTCCATTACTGCAAAACAAGTACTTATTTCATGTTCTTTTACTTTTCACAATCAACCCTGATAATTATTTATATCCTGACTAAGAGTTACAAGATAACCATAGCTTGCTTCAAGCCGACAATCTCCGTGGGATCGACCCTTTCTCACGTAAGGTATTACTTGGACGACCTAGTGCACTTGCTGGTTAGTTGTACGGAATTACAAAAGTGTGATTGCAATTTCGTGCATCACTTGGGCTCCAACTTAGGGACTTCTTAAATAGGTCAGGGACTGGGATGTTGTATATATATATATATATATATATATATATATATATATATATATATATATATATATATATATATATATATATATATATATATATATATATATATAGTTTTTACCTAGCTATATCTAGGGGTGTTCTAACTAAAAGTCTATACTCTAATAAAGGCTGGATAACCAAACGTTATTAACTATTGAGATGTATATAAGTGTGGTTGTTTACAATTCTGGTATTTGTTATTATTTGCGAATTGATTGTGAATGATTCTATTTATTAATCCAAATGTTTTCAAAAAAAAAGCACCTCAAAAAATAACTATGCTTTTAACAACGAATTAGGCTCATATAATAAATAATAGATAATGATTTGGAAGACAAGTTGGTAGTGCTCAGTTTCTAGTATGATCATGACATACCAGAAATTGGGTCGTTACATAAGACATCCAGAATTGCAGTTTTTAGGTGTCCAACAATTTTATATACACCAACTATATTTGTACAATTTTCATATTTTTAATACTGAATACTAACTGTGATAATTAGTTGAGGGAAAATCTTTGCCTTCACAACATACCAGCAGAATCAGTGACCATTGGCGGAGAAGCCTGAGTAGGGAATGGCAGAGACGAAGACACCAGTAGGGACAAAAGAGCAAGGCCTGGAAGAGCAACGTTTCTCTCAACACGAGGAACATCATTCCAGGTGGCAACAACAGTACCCCAGATGGTGCCAGAAAATAAACTAGTTGTTGCACCCTTAATTGTTTTCATCAACGATGAATCCTCATCCTCCAAATACCTAAGTTTTGTAGGGTCTATATCCATGACTTTCAACTACAAAAAAAAATTCAGAGAATAAATAAAAGTAAGTCTTTGATCAATGATCACACTACTACTACTTAATCTCAGAAATTGCAAAATTGCAATTAGACAATATCTTAGATTAGATAGCCTTTTTACTACTCATATAGAAGAGGGGAAACACATGTTATCCTCCACATATATCATTTTGATGGGACTCCATTCCAAAAGGGAATATGAAATTCCAAATAACTAAGCCTAAAATCTGCACAATGCTTACATTTAATGTCAATTTTCCTCCCTTTGAAAAAAAATGAAATCGACCAAAATAAGAATAATGGATGATGAAAATTATTGTTAGATTGGATTAAAAAAGGAGACTCGGAGGGAAAAAGGGGGGTTGGGCACCAAAGAATAATATTAATAATGGAAAACATTTAGATCGGGAATCGTTTCTGAAAACCCTAGAAAGATGTGGAAACCAGCTAAGCTATTGCAAGTATGATATGAGAGATTGTAAGGGATTTCAGTTACAATTAGAGACGAGAATTCACATGAAAACACGGCGAAGAGGAAGAAGAAGCGTTACCTGAGAGAAATTGAAAAGAGAAACAAGGTTGGAGAGTGAGGAGCTACCGCCACACACACACTGAAGCACCGTTCTTCTCTTCACTTTCTTCCATTACCATTTTCATTCTGTCCAAATACAAATGACAAGGAAGGCAATAGTGGCTAGAGCAGGAAGATAGCAGGAGAGTGGCGAAATAACGATGCTGGCGCGTAATGGAGACGACGATCCAGAGGAGAGGCTAATGGCGTAAATGATGAGGAGACGGTGAGAGGTTAATGACACTGATGCTGTTGGATGCTAGGGCAGAGGCGACGAGGAGACAAGGCGGAGGGGAGGCTAACGGTGCAGCGAGGGCGGTGCTGGTGACGGCGGAGATTTGAGCTCTTCCAGGGTTGCCATTGATGAGAGTGACGGTAAGAGTTGAGAGTGAGAGAGTCCCAATCGAAGCTTTTGGCCAAGTTTGAGGGTGATTAGGAGCATTCAGGAGTTACGGGGTTGGGGGCCGGGTTATTAGGAATGTTTTTTAAAAACCTTTTTGCCACGCTTTTAAAGCGTTCCAAAAGAGTACCAGGATATGGCCACGCTTTATAAACGCTACCATAATGAAATCTTGTCGCCACATTTTCAAAACGTTCCTGTTTCTCTCTATGGCCACGTTTTTGAAGCGTGGCAGAAAAAAATGTGGTCGTATCTCTAATCAATTGCCACCCTTACAAAAGCGTGGCCATTGATCGTTTTTGCCATGTTTTTGAAGCGTGGCGAGAAAAAATGTGGCTGAATCTCTATTCAATCACCACCCTCACAAAAGGGTGGCCATTGACTACTTTTGGTCACGCTTTTAAAACGTGGCAAAAAAAAGCGTGGCCATAGGCCTTTTTTCTTGTAGTGCATAATCCTTGAGCTTTAATAGTAGTGCTTATATGAATATCTGCTTTAGTATGCATGTTTTGTGTGTTTTATTTTATATCATGTTTTAAATTCAATAAATGAATATTGTTTGTTTCAAGTTTGAATTGTTGTAAAAAGTTATTCAAAATAAAAGAATTTGAAGGAAGTTTAAGTAAAAAGAAAGTCCGATTAAGAAAAGAAGGCATAAATTGAGTATGAAACCATAAAATGAAGTTTCATGATTGTAGATTCTTGAAACACTAATGCATGGAAGGATATTTAGAGGAATGTTGCAAAGGCCCTCAAACATCTATACAACGAAGAAGTAGTAGCACAAATAAGAGAAAGAAATGCATAGACAAGAGATAGGAAAAAGAAATAGCTCAAGGCTCTGAGCATTAATTACTAGAAAATCTAAGAAAGAAACTCAAAGAGTTATAATCTTAGCAAATACTTGTGGTGAACCTTGTGTCAAGGAGAGAGGCTAGAGCAAGTAAATTCTTAGGGGTGTTTCAATACCTAGTACCTTAAACAAACTAGTTTGGAAGTGTTAATTGAAAGCTTATCTTAAAAGCCACCTTGAGACCAAAAACTTAGAGTCAAGGCTAAAAAATATTAGGAAGAAGATAATAATAAAGCAAGAAAAGTGCAATGCTACTTCAAGGTGACAATATATAAAGAGGCCTCTGTGATACTCTTTGAATAGAATTCTCAAGTTCTAACAGTTTCAATAAAAAATTTTAACAATGGGTAAATTTCTTGCATGGATGTATACTCAATTTATCTCATCAGTTCTTGATTATATTACTTAGACCTAAAGCTTTCTCCAATAAAAAATAGTTTAAGAACCACAATTGCATATAACTGATGAGCGGATAATTTGTACGCTTTTTGGCATTGTTTTTAGTATGTTTTTAGTATGATCTAGTTAGTTTTTAGTATATTTTTATTAGTTTTTAGTTAAAATTCACTTTTCTGGACTTTACTATGAGTTTGTGTGTTTTTCTGTGATTTCAGGTATTTTCTGGCTGAAATTGAGGGACCTGAGCAAAAATCTGATTCAGAGACTGAAAAGGACTGCAGATGCTGTTGGATTCTGACCTCCCTGCACTCGAAGCAGATTTTCTGGAGCTACAGAAGCCCAATTGGCGCGCTCTCAATGGCGTTGGAAAGTAGACATCCTGGGCTTTCCAGAAATATATGATAGTCCATACTTTGCCCAAGATATGATGGCCCAAACCGGCGTTCAAAGTCACCCTTAGAAATCCCAGCGTTAAACGCTGGAACTGGCACCAAAATGGGAGTTAAACGCCCAAACTGGCATAAAAGCTGGCGTTTAACTCCAAGAGAAGTCTCTACACGAAAATGCTTCATTGCTCAGCCCAAGCACACACCAAGTGGGCCCGGAAGTGGATTTTTATGTCATTTACTCATTTCTGTAAACCTTAGGCTACTAGTTTTCTATAAGTAGGACCTTTTACTATTGTATTGAGACATCGAGGGGTAGCTATCTTCATTGTTATGCTATCTTAGATCATTGGGAGGCTGGCCTCATGGCCATGCCTAGACCTTGTTCTTATGTATTTTCAACGGTGGAGTTTCTACACACCATAGATTAAGGTGTGGAGCTCTGCTGTACCTCGAGTATTAATGCAATTACTATTGTTCTTCCATTCAATTCCGCTTGTTCTTGTTCTAAGATATCACTTGTTCTTCAACTTGATGAATGTGATGATCCGTGACACTCATCATCATTCTTACCTATGAATGTGTGACTGACAACCACCTCCGTTCTACCTTCGATTGGGTGAATATCTCTTGGATTCCTGATTGCACGATGCATGGTTGATCGCCTGACAACCGAGTGCTCGCCTGACAACCGAGCCAACCATTCCGTGAGATCAGAGTCTTCGTGGTATAGGCTAGAACTGATGGCGGCATTCAAGAGAATCCGGAAGGTCTAACCTTGTCTGTGGTATTCTGAGTAGGATTCAATGATTGAATGACTGTGACGTGCTTCAAACTCCTAGCATGCGGGGCGTTAGTGACAGACGCAAAAGAATCACTGGATTCTATTCCGGCCTGACCGAGAACCGACAGATGATTAGCCATGCTGTGACAGAGCATAGGAACATTTTCACTGAGAGGATGGGAGGTAGCCACTGACAACGGTGAAACCCTTGCATAAGCTTGCCATGGAAAGGAATAAGAAGGATTGGATGAAGACAGTAGGAAAGCAGAGAGACGGAAGGGAAGGCATCTTCATGCGCTTATCTGAAGTTCCTACCAATGAATTACATAAGTACCTCTATCTTTATCTTTATGTTTTTATGCGTTCATCACCATATCCATTTGAGTTTGCCTGACTAAGATTTACAAGATGACCATAGCTTGCTTCATACTAACAATCTCCGTGGGATCGACCCTTACTCGCGTAAGGTTTATTACTTGGACGACCCAGTGCACTTGCTGGTTAGTTGTGCGAAGTTGTGTTAATGCCATGGTATTGAACACCAAGTTTTTGGGGTTCATGACCGGGGATTATGAGAGTTGTGAAAGTATTGTTCACAATTTCGCGCACCAAGTTTTTGGCGCCGTTGCCGGGGATTATTCAAGTTTTGAGCAAGCTTTTGGTCCGGTAACATCAGTGCCAAGATCCGGCAACAGCACCAAGTTTTTGGCGCCGTTGCCGGGGATTGTTGAGTTTGGACAACTGACGGTTCATCTTGTTGCTTAGATTAGGTATTTTTTCTTCAGAGTTCTTAGGAATGAATTCTAGTGTTTCAAGGTGATGTTCTTATCATCACCAAAGCTGATTGATCTTCATCAATTTAGCTCTTGAATGCAATGTTCTGCTGAAGCTTGGCTGACCATGTCTAATTCCTTTAGACTGAAGCTTTAGACTAACATTGCATGATTCCTGGAATTCTCATTAAGAATTTTGATACCTTTATTTTCTTTTTCCACTTAATTTTCGAAAAAAAAAGCACAAAAAAAAAATTTACAAAGTCATAAAATCCAAAAATATTTCTTGTTTGAGTCTAGTGTCTCATGTTAAGTTTGGTGTCAATTGCATGCATTCATGTGTCTTAGTGATCTTCAAGATGTTCTTGATGATTTCTTACTCTGATCTTTGAATTCTCTTGACTTGAGTGTTTTATGTGTCTCATATGCATTCTCATTAGTGTCAGTAGTATACAAACTGCTAAGTTTGGTGTCTTGCATGCATTGTTATTTGATTTTTGTGCATTTTGATTTTTCCTTATTATTAAAAATCCAAAAATATTTTTTATTTGTGTCTTCTCAAGTCAATACTACAGAGAAATTAAAGATTCAGAACATACAGCAGAGGAATTACACAGAAAAGCTGGGGGTTCAAAATGCCCAGTGAAGAAGGACAGACTGGCGTTTAAACACCAGCCAGGGTACCTGGTTGGGCGTTTAACGCCCAAAAGGGTATAGTTTTGGGCGTTAAACGCCAGAATGTGCACCATTCTGGGCGTTTAATGCCAGGATGGCACAAGAGGGAAGATTCTGTTTTTCAATGCAATTTTTTTTCAGGTTTTCAAAGTTTTTCAAAATCAAATCTTTTTCAAATCATATCTTTTCAATCATGTGTTTTCAAAATCAATTTCTTTCCATTTTCAAAGATACTTACTATTAATTAATGATTTGATTCAACACTTCAAGTATGTTGCCTTTTCTGTTGAGGAAGGTTTAATGTTTGAATCATATCTTTTCTTGTTAGTCAAGTTTTTAATTTTCAAAATCAAATCTTTTTAAAATGTTTTTCAAATCATATCTTCTTAATCACATCTTTTTAAAACTAATCATATTTTCTTAACCACATCTTTTTCAAAATAACTTTCAATCAAATCTTTTTGATTTCTAATTTCAAAATCTTTTTCAAAAATCACTTGATCTCTTTCCCACTCTTGGTTTTCGAAAATTAATTAGTGTTTTTCAAAATGTTTTCAAAATTTCTTACTTAATTTTCGAAAATTGCTTCCCTTCTTCTCACATCCTTCTATTTATGGACTAACACTATCCCTTAATGCAAAATTCGAACTCCATCTTCTTTGATAAGTTCGAATTTTCTACATCTGTCTTCTACTCTTCTTTTCCTCTGACACTTCAAGGAATCTCTATACTGTGATATAGAGGATTCCACATTTTCTTGTTCTCTTCTCTTTCATATGAGCAGGAGCAAAGACAAAGGAATTCTTGTTGAGGCTGATCCTGAACCTGAAAGGACCTTGAAGAGAAAGCTAAGAGAAGCCAAAGCACAACTCTCTTTAGAGGACCTGACCGAATTCTTCAAAGAAGAAGAACACATGGCAGCCGAAAAACAACAATGCCAACAATGCAAGGAAGGTGCTGGGTGACTTTACTGCACCTACTCCCGATTTCTATGGGAGAAGCATCTCTATCCCTGCCATTGGAGCAAACAACTTTGAGCTTAAGCCTCAATTAGTTTCTCTAATGCAACAGAATTGCAAGTTCCATGGACTTCCATTGGAATATCCTCATCAGTTCTTAGCTGAGTTCTTGCAAATCTGTGACACTGTCAAGACTAATGGGGTTGACCCTGAGGTCTACAGACTTATGCTATTCCCTTTTGCTGTAAGAGACAGAGCTAGAACATGGTTGGACTCTCAACCTAAAGAAAGCCTGGACTCTTGGGAAAAGCTAGTCAATGCCTTCTTGGCAAAGTTCTTTCCACCTCAAAAATTGAGTAAGCTTAGAGTGGAAGTCCAAACCTTCAGACAGAAGGAAGGAGAATCCCTCTATGAAGCTTGGGAAAGATACAAACAATTAATCAGAAAGTGTCCTTCTGATATGCTTTCTGAATGGAGCATCATAGGTATTTTCTATGATGGTCTCTCTGAACTATCCAAGATGTCTTTGGATAGCTCTGCAGGAGGATCTCTTCATCTGAAGAAGATGCCTACTGAAGCTCAAGAACTGATTGAAATGGTTGCAAATAACCAATTCATGTACACTTCTGAAAGAAATCCTGTGAACAATGGGACTAGCCAGAAGAAAGGAATTCTTGAGATTGACACTCTGAATGCCATATTGGCTCAGAATAAAATATTGACTCAACAAGTCAATATGATTTCTCAAAGTCTGTCTGGAATGCAAAATGCACCAAGCAGTACTAAGGAGGCTTCATCTGAGGAAGAAGCCTATGATCCTGAGAACCCTTCAATGGAAGAGGTGAATTACATGGGAGAACCCTATGGAAACACCTATAATCCTTCATGGAGAAATCATCCAAATTTTTCATGGAAGGATCAACAGAGACCCCAACAAGGTTTCAACAATAATAATGGTGGAAGAAACAGGTTTAGCAATAGCAAGCCTTTTCCATCATCTTCTCAGCAACAGACAGAGAGTTCTAAGCAGAATAACTCTGACTTAGCAACCATGGTCTCTGATCTGATCAAAACCACTCAAAGTTTCATGACTGAAACAAGATCCTCCATTAGAAATTTGGAGGCACAAGTGGGTCAGCTGAGCAAGAAAATTACTGAACTCCCTCCTAGTACTCTCCCAAGCAATACAGAAGAAAATCCAAAAGGAGAGTGCAAGGCCATCAACATGGCCGAATTTTGGGAGGAAGGAGAGGCAGTGAACGCCACTGAGGAAGGCCTCACTGGGCGTCCACTGGCCTCCAATGAGTTCCCCAATGAGGAACCATGGGAATCTGAGGCTCAAACTGAGACCATAGAGATTCCATTGAACTTACTTCTGCCATTCATGAGCTCTGATGAGTATTCTTCCTCTGAAGAGGATGAGTATGCCACTGAAGAGCAAGTTGCTAAATACCTTGGAGCAATCATGAAGCTAAATGACAAGTTATTTGGAAATGAGACTTGGGAGGATGAACCCCCTTTGCTCACCAAAGAACTGGATGACTTGTCTGGGCAGAAACTGCCTCAAAAGAGACAGGATCCTGGGAAGTTTTCAATACCTTGTACCATAGGTACCATGACCTTCAAGAAGGCCTTGTGTGACTTAGGGTCAAGTGTAAACCTCATGCCTCTCTCTGTAATGGAGAAGTTAGGGATCTCTGAGGTACAAGCTGTAAAAATCTCACTAGAGATGGCAGACAACTCAAGAAAACAAGCCCATGGACTTGTAGAGGATGTTCTGATTAAAGTTGAAGACCATTACATCCCTACTGATTTCATAGTCCTAGAGACTGGGAAGTGCATGGATGAATCCATCATCCTTGGCAGACCCTTCCTAGCCACAGCAAGGGCTGTGATTGATGTTGATAGAGGAGAGTTGATCATTCAAGTGAATGAAGAATCCTTGGTGTTTAATGCCCAAGGATATCCCTCTGTCATCATGGAGAGGAAGCATGAAGAGCTTCTCTCAAAACAGAGCCAAACAGAGCCCCCACAGTCAAACTCTAAGTTTGGTGTTGGGAGGCCACAACCAAACTCTAAGTTTGGTGTTGAACCCCCACATTCAAACTCTAAGTTTGGTGTTGGGAGGTTCCAACATAGCTCTGAGCATTTCTGAGGCTCCATAAGAGTCCTCTATCAAGCTAATGACATTAAAGAAGCGCTTGTTGGGAGGCAACCCAATGTTTTATAATTAACTATTTTCTTTTGTTATTTGTAGGTTGATGATCATAAGAAGTCACAAAATCAATGAAAAAAGCAAAAACAGAATGAAAAACAGAAAGAAAAACAGCACACCCTGGAGGACGCACCTACTGGCGTTTAAACGCCAGTGAGGCTAGCTGTTGGGCGTTTAACGCCCAGTCTGGCACCATTCTGGGCGTTTAACGCAAGAAAGGGGCACCAGACTGGCGTTAAACGCCAGAAAAGGGCAAGAAGCTGGCGTTAAACGCCAGAAATGGGCACCAGCCCGGCGTTTAACGCCAGAATTGGCACAAAACGAGATTTTGCTTGCCATTTGGTGCAGGGATGACTTTTCCTTGACACCTCAGGATCTGTGGACCCCACAGGATCCCCACCTACCCCACCACTCTCTCTCTTCTTCACCCATTCACCAATCACCTCAACACCTCTTCCCCAAAAAAACCCTTCACCTATCAAATCCCATCTTTCTCTTCACCACTCACATCCATCCTTCATAAAACCTTACCTACCTCACCATTCAAATTCAAACCACTTTCCCACCCAAACCCACCCTCCAATGACCGAACCCTACCCTTCCCCCTCTCCTATATAAACCCTCCTTCACTCCTTCCTTTCCACACAACCTAAACACCATTTCTCCCCCCTTTGGCCAAACACAAAGCCATTCCCTTTCTCCTCATTTCTTCTTCTATTCCTCTCTTCTTCCTTCTTTTGCTCGAGGACGAGCAAACATTTTAAGTTTGGTGTGGTAAAAGCATTGCTTTTTGTTTTTCCATAACCATTTATGGCATCCAAGGCCGGAGAAACCTCTAGAAAGAGGAAAGGGAAGGCAAAAGCTTCCACCTCCGAGTCATGGAAGATGGAGAGATTCATCTCAAGGGTGCATCAAGACCACTTCTATGAAGTTGTGGCCTTGAAGAAGGTGATCCCCGATATCCCTTTTTCACTCAAAAAGGGTGAATATCCGGAGATCCAACATGAGATCCGAAGAAGAGGTTGGGAAGTTCTTACCAACCCCATTCAACAAGTCGGAATCTTGATGGTTCAAGAGTTCTATGCCAATGCATGGATCACCAAGAACCATGATCAAAGTGTGAACCCGGATCCAAAGAATTATCTTACTATGGTTCGGGGGAAATACTTGGATTTTAGTCCGGAAAGTGTAAGGTTGGCATTCAATTTGCCCATGATGCAAGGAGATGAACACCCTTACACTAGAAGGGTCAACTTTGATCAAAGGTTGGACCAAGTCCTCACAATCATATGTGAAGAGGGCGCCCAATGGAAGAGAGATTCAAGAGGGAAGCCGGTTCAATTGAGAAAGCATGACCTCAAACCCGTGGCTAGAGGATGGTTGGAGTTTATCCAACGCTCAATCATTCCCACTAGCAACCGGTCCGAAGTTACCATAGACCGGGCTATCATGATTCATAGCATCATGATTGGAGAAGGAATAGAAGTTCATGAGGTTATAGCTCAAGAGCTCTATAAGGTGGCGGACAAGTCCTCTACCTTGGCAAGGTTAGCCTTCCCTCATCTCATTTGTCACCTCTGTCATTCAGTTGGAGTTGACATAGAGGGAGACATCCCTATTGATGAGGACAAGCCCATCACTAAGAAGAGGATGGAGCACACAAGAGACCCCACTCATCATGAGATCCCTGAGATACCTCAAGGGATGCACTTTCCTCCACAAAACTATTGGGAGCAACTAAACACCTCCCTAGGAGAATTGAGTTCCAACATGGGACAACTAAGGGTGGAGCACCAAGAACACTCCATCATCCTCCATGAAATTAGAGAAGATCAAAGAATCATGAGAGAGGAGCAAAAAAGACAAGGAAGAGACATTGAGGAGCTCAAGCACTCCATAGGGTCTTCAAGAGGAAGAAAGAGCCGCCATCACTAAGGTGGACCCGTTCCTTGATTTCCTTGTTCTTTATTCTTCTGTTTTTCGAATTTCATGCTTATGTTTATCTATGTTTGTGTCTTGTGATCCTTAGTGTCTTAGTGTCTATGCCTTAAAGTTATGAATGTCCTATGAATCCATCACCTCTCTTAAATAAAAACATGCTTAATTGAAAAAGAAAAAGAATTGCATGAATTTTGAATTTTATAACAGTTTAATTATTTTGATGTGGTGGCATTACTTTTGTCTTCTGAATGTATGCTTAAACAGTGCATATGTATCTTGAATTTGTGGTTCATGAATGTTGGCTATTGAAAGAATGATGAAAAAGGAGACATGTTACTGAGGATCTGAAAAATCATAAAAATGATTCTTGAAGCAAGAAAAAGCAATGAAAAAAAAATCGAAAAAAAATAGAGAAAAGGGGAGAAAAAGAAAGAAAAAGAAATAAAGTTGTGATCCAAGGCAAAAAGAGTGTGCTTAAGAACCCTGGACACCTCTATCCGGTGGTAATACTGGAAGACAGAGTGCTTTGGGCCACAGCCAAGACTCAATAAGTAGCTTTGTTCAAGAATCATCATACTCTACTAGGAGAATCAATAACACTATCTGGATTCTAAGTTCCTAAAGAAGCCAATCATTCTGAATTTCAAAGGATAGAGTGAGATGCCAAAACTATTCAGAGGCAAAAAGCTAAAAGCCCCGCTCATCTAATTAATACTGATCTTCATAGATGTTTTTGGAATTCATTGCATATTCTCTTCTTTTTATCTTATTTGATTTTCAGTTGCTTGAGGACAAGCAACAATTTAAGTTTGGTGTTGTGATGAGCGGATAATTTGTACGCTTTTTGGCATTGTTTTTAGTATGTTTTTAGTATGATCTAGTTAGTTTTTAGTATATTTTTATTAGTTTTTAGTTAAA
Source organism: Arachis hypogaea (assembly GCF_003086295.3). NCBI lineage: Eukaryota > Viridiplantae > Streptophyta > Magnoliopsida > Fabales > Fabaceae > Arachis > Arachis hypogaea. The sequence goes on along the minus strand of NC_092037.1, from coordinate 45,817,607 downwards.
ATTCACTTTTCTGGACTTTACTATGAGTTTGTGTGTTTTTCTGTGATTTCAGGTATTTTCTGGCTGAAATTGAGGGACCTGAGCAAAAATCTGATTCAGAGACTGAAAAGGACTGCAGATGCTGTTGGATTCTGACCTCCCTGCACTCGAAGCGGATTTTCTGGAGCTATAGAAGCCCAATTGGCGCGATCTCAACGGCGTTGGAAAGTAGACATCCTGGGCTTTCCAGCAATATATGATAGTCTATACTTTGCCCAAGATTTGATGGCCCAAATCGGCATTCAAAGTCACCCTCAGAAATCCCAGCATTAAACGCTGGAACTGGCACCAAAATGGGAGTTAAACGCCCAAACTGGCATAAAAGCTGGCGTTTAACTCCAAGAGAAGTCTCTGCACGAAAATGCTTCATTGCTCAGCCCAAGCACACACCAAGTGGGCCCGGAAGTGGATTTTTATGTCATTTACTCATTTCTGTAAACCTTAGGCTACTAGTTTTCTATAAGTAGGACCTTTTACTATTGTATTGAGACATCGAGGGGTAGCTATCTTCATTGTTATGCTATCTTAGATCATTGGGAGGCTGGCCTCATGGCCATGCCTAGACCTTGTTCTTATGTATTTTCAACGGTGGAGTTTCTACACACCATAGATTAAGGTGTGGAGCTCTGCTGTACCTCGAGTATTAATGCAATTACTATTGTTCTTCCATTCAATTCCGCTTGTTCTTGTTCTACGATATCACTTGTTCTTCAACTTGATGAATGTGATGATCCGTGACACTCATCATCATTCTTACCTATGAACGTGTGACTGACAACCACCTCCGTTCTACCTTCGATTGGGTGAATATCTCTTGGATTCCTGATTGCACGATGCATGGTTGATCGCCTGACAACCGAGTGCTCGCCTGACAACCGAGCCAACCATTCCATGAGATCAGAGTCTTCGTGGTATAGGCTAGAACTGATGGCGGCATTCAAGAGAATCCGGAAGGTCTAACCTTGTCTGTGGTATTCTGAGTAGGATTCAATGATTGAATGACTGTGACGTGCTTCAAACTCCTAGCAGGCGGGGCGTTAGTGACAGACGCAAAAGAATCACTGGATTCTATTCCGGCCTGACCGAGAACCGACAGATGATTAGCCATGCTGTGACAAAGCATAGGAACATTTTCACTGAGAGGATGGGAGGTAGCCACTGACAACGGTGAAACCCTTGCATAAGCTTGCCATGGAAAGGAGTAAGGAGGATTGGATGAAGACAGTAGGAAAGCAGAGAGACGGAAGGGAAGGCATCTTCATGCGCTTATCTGAAGTTCCTACCAATGAATTACATAAGTACCTCTATCTTTATCTTTATGTTTTTATGCGTTCATCACCATATCCATTTGAGTTTGCCTGACTAAGATTTACAAGATGACCATAGCTTGCTTCATACTAACAATCTCCGTGGGATCGACCCTTACTCGCGTAAGGTTTATTACTTGGACGACCCAGTGCACTTGCTGGTTAGTTGTGCGAAGTTGTGTTAATGCCATGGTATTGAACACCAAGTTTTTGGGGTTCATGACCGGGGATTATGAGAGTTGTGAAAAGTATTGTTCACAATTTCGCGCACCAATAACTCTAGCTTGCTTACGGACAAGCGAGATTTAAGTTTGGTGTTTGTGTTCCATAGCATCATTTGCTTTATTTTCTTGATTAATTCTCATGAGAAATGACTAATTCTTGATTTACATTGCTTGATATTGAAGAAGTTATGAATATTTTGATAACACTATTTTGAGTGCCTTAGTTTTGTGAATTACAGGAAAATGGAACACAAATTAGTAGCCCAAAGTGGGGAGCAAGTCTGTGTGGCATGTGAAGCTAGTGTATGTGGCGTGGCATACAAATTTTCTTCATATTTGGTGTGCAATTGGCATGTGGTAGGCATGGCCGAAACCACACACCCTCAAATCCACACTCAATTTAGCATGCCTAGGAAGTGGCACACTGAGCCAACTTTCCAGAGGGTGTTACCAAGCTTCTTCAACCTGGCGTGTCCCTGGCATGTGATTGGCGTGCCCAAGACCACACACCCTCAAGCCATCATTTTACTCCAGCTTGGCGTGTCATGGGCATGCCTTCAAAGTGGCACGCTAGGCTAATAACATAGAGAGCATTTCACTTCATCTTGAACTTGGCGTGTCTCTGGTGTGCTTGGGAAGTGGCACACTGGGCCAACCTCCCAGAATATGTCCCAAGCTTCCTCAACGAGGGCATGCCACTGGCGTGTGGCTGGAGTGGCAAGGAATATACGCTCTCAAGTCCACAGTTCCCTTCATTATAGTGTGTCTCTAGCATGTGAATGGCGTGCCTAGAATCATACGCCTTCGAGCCTCATTCTACCTCAACCTGGCATGGGAACTAGCATGCCTTGGAAGTGGAATACTAGGCCAACTTCTCAGAGGGCAACCTACTTCATCATTGGTGTGTGAAGTGGTGTGGCTACAACCACATGCCTTCGTGCCATACACCTCTCCAATTGGGCGTGCTAAGGACGTGACTCCAAAGTGGCACACTGGGCCATTTTTGCATAAAAGGATCCAAAGCTTCCTCAACTCGGGTGTGCCACCAAAATGTCACTTGCATGGCACGTCACTCAATAACATCTGATTTGACAAGGAAGGGCCCATAATTCTTGAAGAAAAAGGACCCAAAGCAAAAGAATCATGAGTTGGGTAGAATTGTAATTTTGTAATTTGAATTAAATTTGGATGGCAATTGGGAGTTTTGAGTAATATATAAACCCTTAGGGAACACTTGTAAGGGGACTTCGACTGGTTCTTTTCAGTTCCTTCTTCATTTTGAATTCTATTTTGTAATTCTTAGTTATAAGTCCCTAAATCTTCTCTTCATTAGGGAGAGGAGCTCTGTTGAATTCTAATGAATTGATGTTTGTTTTCTTCTATTCTTAATTCAAGCTCTATTCATCTAAGAGAGAGTTTTTGCTCTTCATAGATTTAATTCTGTTATAAGAAGGATTGAATTTATTTAAATTCTATGAGAGCCATAGAAAATAAATCATAGCAATTTAGTTTGAAACTCTACTCTCACCATTCTTTTAATTTTGATTCAGAACCTGATATGTGACATGTAATCAATCTGAATTGGGATCTTAAAAGTTGTGTGGCTCGGGATCAGAATTCATGCTTCACTACTTTTCATGAGCATTAGATCAAGAAATTGGCATTTGATCATGTTTAGAGATATTGAATTACCAAGGAATTGAAATTCAGTTACTTATGATCTACCAAAGATCTAACATTGCATGATTAAAAGGGAAGTGAAGATCATTGATTCAAAAATATTCAACATCTCCAATCCCTAATGTCTTTAATTCATATCATATCATTATTTGTTTTCTGCTTTCTTATATTGTAAGTTATCATTCCATTTACTTTCATCTTTTTAAATTCCAGCTTACTTTAATTTCTAATCAATTGAATGTTGTTAATTCGTTATTCTTTACTTTCCAGTCTTTAATTTCTTACAATTTAAGATTTCTACAATCATTTAAATTTCTAGCACTTTATTATTCTTACTATTTACATTCTTCTCACTTACTGCTTTTAATTCATTGCTTCCGTTTACTTCTTCTTTAAGTCATTTAAATTCTTACTTCTTTATCATCCAATTATGAACCGTCTGACTAGAATACTCAACCAAACATTACTTGCTTAATCTCTTAGTCTTCGTGGGAACGATAACTGATGAGCGGATAATTTATACGCTTTTTGGCTTTATTTTTAGGTAGTTTTTAGTATGATCTAACTACTTTTAGGGATGTTTTCATTAGTTTTTATGTTAAATTCACATTTCTGGACTTTACTATGAGTTTGTGTGTTTTTCTGTGATTTCAGGTATTTTCTGGCTGAAATTAAGGGACCTGAGCAAAACTCTGATAAGAAGGCTGACAAAAGACTGCTGATGCTGTTGGAATCTGACCTCCCTGCACTCGAAATAAATTTTATGGAGCTATAGAAATCTAAATGGCGAGATCTCAATGGCGTTGGAAAGTAGACATCCAGAGCTTTCCAGCAATATATAATAGTTCATACTTTATTCGAGATTTGATGACGTAAATTGGCGCTCAATGCCAGTTCCATGCTGCATTCTGGAGTCAAACGCCAAAAACACGCCACGAACCAGAGTTGAAAGCCAGAAACACGTTACAACTTGGCGTTCAACACCAATAAAAGCTTCTGCACGTGTAACATTCAAGCTCAGCACAAGCACACACCAAGTGGGCCCCGAAAATAGATTTCTGCATCAATTACTTACTTCTGTAAACCCTAAGTAGCTAGTTTATTATAAATAAGACATTTTACTATTGTATTTTCATCCTGGATTGTATTTTTGATCTTGTGATCACGTTTTGGGGGTTGGCAATTCGGCCATTCCTGGACCTTCATCACTTATGTATTTTCAACGGTGGAGTTTCTACACACCATAGATTAAGGGTGTGGAGCTCTGCTGTACCTCAAGTTTCAATGCAATTACTATTTTCTATTCAATTCGACTTATTCCTATTCTAAGATATTCGTTGCACTTCAACATGATGAATGTGATGATCCGTGACACTCATCATCATTCTCACCTATGAACGCGTGACTGACAACCACTTCCTTTCTACCTTAGACCGGGCGCATATCTCTTGGATTCCTTAATCAGAATCTTCGTGGTATAAGCTAGAATTGATGGCGACATTCATGGGAATCCGGAAAGCCTAACCTTGTCTGTGGTATTCCGAGTAGGATTCCGGAATTGAATGACTGTGACGAGCTTCAAACTCGTGATTGCTGAGCGTGATGACAAACGCAAAAGAATCAAGGGATTCTATTCCAACATGATCGAGAACCGACAGATGATTAGCCGTTGATGCGAGCAGAAATTGGCGAATTAAAAATTATTAAAATATATACGTTGCAAGTATAGTTCTTAACTCGCTAGAAATCCACTTATCAATTTAGAAAGGTGTCACAGAAATTTAAAATTAAAATACTAGGAGTATGAATCCCAGGTCGTCTCCCAACGAGTTACAGAAAAGTGTGCTATTTTATTAATCAGATGTTTTCAAAAAGGTTTGAGTTGAGTAAACAGGAAATTAAATTGGAGAATTTGAATAATGTAAATAAAAGCCTTGACTGGGAGTTGATTAGTTGGAAGTCTCATTATTGTTGGATTACTCTCTAGATTAATTGATAATTAAAGGTTATCCTGTTTAGTTATTTCTTACTAGGTAAGGGAAAGTCAAACAAGTTAGAATGCTACGTCCATTCACAAGTTGCAACCCACTTAATTAAAATGGATTGGTGTTAGTGACTAGAGGGCAATACAGCAATAAACCCAATTACAATCTTTCATTTAAGCTTTCCAACTCAAGGGTTCCTTTCAATCAACTCCCCATCAAGTTAGGGAACTACTCGCTCATTGTGAATGTAAAATTCATAACATATGAAAAGAATTAAAGAAAGACATTGTAAATAAAAATCAAAATAATCAATTAAAAATAAAAGTAATCCTTGTATTAAATAATCCTAAAAATATTCCAATGGTAAATTTAAACAAAGCAACGGACATGGAAGAGTAAAGCCAAGTAAAGAAAACGAACTAGAATGACGAAGTCTTGATGAGGTAATAACTCTTCTCAGTATCCCAATGCAAAAAGTGGTAGAAAAATAAAATCCTAAGAACTATGAATGTGCAGAGGGAAAAACCTAGAGGAGGAGTAAAAACTAGATCTAAAACTAAAACTGTCTAGAATGAATTGTTGTCCCTGGTTTCTGCATGTTCTCTGGCTCTACTCTGCTGTTCTGGGCCGAAAACTGGGTCAAAATAGGGTCCAAAATCGCCCCCAGCAAATTCTGTAGATTATGCAGATCGCGCACGTCACGGGATCACGTCATCCATGCGGACGCGTCATTCGCGTTTTTCCTGCCACGCATTCGCGTCGTCCACGCTTCCGCGTCACTTGTGCTTTTCCAATCCGCGCGATCGCGTGAGCCATGCGGCCACGTCACTACAATGTCTCCTCTTTTGCGCGAACGCGTGAGCCATGTGGCCGCGTCACTTCTCGCTGGTTATCTCCTCAATTTCTCGTGTTCCTTCCATTTTTGCTAGCTTCCTTTCCAATCTCCAACTCATTCATGCCCTATAAAGCCTGAAACATTTAACACACAGATTATGGCATCGAATGGAATAAAGGAGAATTAAAATGCATAATTAAAAGTCTCTAGGAAGCAGTTTTCAATCATGTAATAATTTCAGGAAGGAAATATAAATGCATGCTAAATTAATGAATAAGTGGGTAAGGATCATGATAAAACCACACAATTAAACACAATATAAACCATAAAATAGTGGTTTATCAACCTCCCCACACTTAAACATTAGCATGTCCTCATGCTTAATTGAAGGAGATAAGATAAATAAGTATGAACATGTAGAAACTCATGCAATGCAATGCAACCTATATATATGAATGCAACTATATGATTCTTGCCCACTTGATCAAAAGTAAATAAGCTCTTCAAAACAATTACAAATCAAATTCCACTAATTCTATCATTATACAGTAAGATAGATAAAAGTGCAAGAAGATAGCCAATGAAAGCAGGGAACATGAAAATTCAAGAATTAAACCCTCACTGATGATGTATGTACGCTCTAATCTCTCTAGTGTATAGGGTAATCACTCTATCCTTCTCTAATCATGCTCTCTAACTTTTGTTCTTCTCCTAACCAATCAACAACAGTTAATATACCAATGCAAACATCATGAGGTCTTTTCAAAGTTGTAATGGGGCCAAGGTAAGGGTAGGGATACATATATGGTTAAGTGAGCTTATAAATTGAATCTTTAATTAACCCAAGCTTTAACCCAACCTATATATTTTATATAACCTTAGAATTCTTACCTAGCTACCCCGAATTCCCTCTTAATTCATATATGCATTGATCTTTGAATTTTTAATTCAGCATTGGGGTAATTTTGTCCCCTTATTTATTTATTGATTTTTTTATATAGATATAAAAATAAATATAGTTTATCAATGCACATAGATTTTTAATTCTTATAGTTTCACATGAGTAGGTATCCAAATTCCCATTGTATTATCATGACACTTTCCCTTAATAACATTTGTTCCCACAATTTCCCATACTTAACTAGCATATACAATTCTATCTTAAGCTAACCAAAGATTCAATTTGGGATATACAATTGTTTTTCCGCTTAAGGCTAGTAATGTGGTAAAATATAGAACAAATGGGATTTAAAGGCTCAAAGTAGTTAACAAAGGTAATTGAAAAGGGTAGGCTTAATTTGGATAAGTGAGTTTAAACAAATAATGGCCTCAATCATATGCAAGCATACAAACATAATAAATATTGGATATATAGGATGAAACAAAATATAGATTACAATCATAGAGAAGTACACACAAGAATAAAATAATTATGGTTAAATAATGTAACCATGCATAAAGGCTCAAATCTTCACAGGTTGTGTGTTCTTTAGTTCAAAAATCATGTTCCAAATACAACTTCAAGTAGATTTATCATAAAAAAAAATTTTGAATTAAAATTAGTGAAATTTTGTTCCAAAGATAGAGTCTTAGAAGAAATTTATTATCTTTTCAATCAAGTAGAACATGCATGCAACTAACCTATTACTATGCAATTTATCATATTCTATCAAAGAAAGAAAATCTAACTAAAATATCCTAATTTATTGGTGCTAGGGAAGAGAAATTACCTTCGGAAGTCAGGTACTGACCGACCTCCCAACACTTAAGGCTTTGCACCGTCCCCGGTGCCATCTGTCAGGAACAGTGGTGGGATGGTGGCAGTGTCTTCACAGTCGGGACCGTCGTAGCTCCCTGTGCTGGTGGAAGAAGTGGAGTCTGGAGTGCCTGAGTCTCTGCAATCTCCTCTAAGTAGCTCCCTGAGGTGTTTGAATCGGCGGTTGTTACGGCGCTCTCTTAACTTCGCTTTCTGTTCTTGCCGATCCAACCTTTCGGTTATCAACCTTTATGATCCTCGTAACTCTTTTTGTTGAGGGCTTGACTGCAGTTGAAGAAGGTTCTGCCACTAATGCTCTTTTAGTTCCTCTTCTTGCTGGGGGTTTGGGAGTAGCTTTCTCCTTACCTTTCTTGGTGGCCATCCTGAAAAAGGGAAGAGAAAGTAATTTAAATTCAAACAGATATAGCAAGGAAGGGAATGGAAAAGATGGTGATGGATGCACATTAAGATGTAACTAACATTAACACATGCTCATGAGTACATGTGAAAAATCATCGATGGAAAATAGCTAGTGCATATAATGACAAGTGAATGCAAGGTGTTTATTGGCATGCCCGAAAAGGGCGTAAGTAGCATAGACCAAGCATTACTTGTAATAAATCACCATGTTGTAATGACAATTAAATTTAATTAATACAATAGTAAAGGGAGTTTATGAAAAGCAAGTGTTGAATAGTAGAAAGTATGATAGAGAAGTGCATAATGCCATATGGGCTTTTTCACAAACACATAGCATGCATGGGAAATAAGGTATAGAAAGTATTAAAGTAAACATGCAAGCAACCCTTTAAAGAAAATAATATATAATTGCCAAACAATTTGCAACAATCCACAAGCATATAATGAGGAATAATGACTTAAATAAATTTCTAACACCATGTAAAAAGGAAAGAAGAAGGAAGAAAATATGGATAATGAAAAGAAAAAGAAAAGAAAAAAATAACATATAAAATAAGAAGAATGATAGAAAAGGAAGGAGGGAAGAAGAAAATAAAACCTTGTTAATGGAGGTGAGAGAGAGAGAGAGTGAAAGGTGAGATAGAAGGAAGAAGGGAGAAGGAAGAAATAATGATAGAAAAGAAAAATTAGGATTTGGAGAAGAGAAAGATAAGATATTTTGGCAATTTAGGTTGAGCTGTGCGGCGCAAGCGACGCGGCCGCGTGGCGCACGCGTTCGCATGATTGCGCTTTAATTCAGTTGACGCGGTCGCGTTGGTCACGCGGTCGCGTGACCCGTGTTATGCTTCTGGCGCGAGTGCAGCCTCGCCCCTGCACAACTCTCTGTTCGAATTTATATATTTGCCAAATTTAAGGTTACGCGATCGCGTGAGGCATGCGATCGCGTGAGTGGGCGTCAGAAAGGAATGACGCGGACGCGTCGGCGACACGGTCGCGTGATAGGGATTGTGCATCCAGCACCAATCCAACACCACTCTCGCACAATAATTCGTTGTGCACCCTTTTTACGTCAAAAATTAAGGCACACGGCCGCGTGGGGCACGCGGTCGCGTGGGAGGCCATTATTCCCATGTGACGCGGACGCGTCAGTGACGCAGTCACGTGGGACAATCTGTGCCACTGGCACGCCTCCAGCCACGCTCCAGCGTGACTCTCTGTTCGTTTTTATTTTCTCCCCTCTCCTTTCGACGCGGACGCGTCGCTGATGCGGTCGCGTCGTGTGGCCTTTTTTTTTGGAAAATAAAAGTATGTAAATGCAGATGCACGAAAGTACTGATAAAGAGAAGAGTTATTGAATAGTAAAAACTAAAAAAAAGAAAAGAACGATCATACCATGGTGGGTTGTCTCCCACCTAGCACTTTGCTTTAACGTCCGTAAGTTGGACGCTCCACTAGCTCAATCTTCTGCTATGTGGGGATTTTCCAAGAGGAAGATCTCAAGCTCTTTGTTTTTCTGCATCTTCTCGCCATGGTACAGCTTCAGACGTTGTCCATTAACTTTGATAAGTTCAGAGCTTGAAGGATGGCTTAGGTAATAAACTCCGTATGGTTCGACCTTCTCTACGCTGTATAGACCTTCTCATCTTGATCTCAACTTGCCTGGCATGAGCCTCAGTCAAGATTTGTAAAGGAGGACTAAATTCCAAGGTTGGAACTCTTTTCTCTTGATGTGCTGATCATGTACAACCTTCATCTTCTCCTTATATATTCTTGAGTTCTCATAAGCTTCTAGGTGAAAGCTCTCCAGTTCTTGCAGTTGCAACTTTCTTTCAGCGCTGGCTTTCTCAATTTCCATGTTGCACTCCTTGACTACCCAAAAGGCTCTATGCTCTACTTCAACTGGGAGATGACAAGCTTTTCCATAAACTAAGCGGAAAAGACTCATCCCAATGGGTGTTTTATATGCTGTCCTATATGCCCATAGTGCATCTTGTAGCCTGGTGCTCCAGTCTTTTCTATGAGGTTTGACTATCTTCTGCAAGATACGCTTTATCTCTCTGTTTGACACTTTGGCTTGCCCATTGGTCTGAGGATGGTATGCTGTTGCAACCTTATGAATTATCCCATGCTTCTTCATTAATCCTGTTAGTCTCCTGTTACAAAAATGGGTGCCTTGATCGCTCACGATTGCTCGTGGTGATCCAAAGCGGCAAATAATATGGTTTCTCACAAAGGAAACAACAGTGTTAGCATCATCAGTATGGGTAGGAATTGCTTCCACCCATTTGGAAACATAATCCACAGCTAACAATATATAAAAATAACCATTAGAATTTGGAAATGGACCCATGAAGTCAATGTCCCAAAAATCAAAAATTTCACAGAAAAGCATAATTTGTTGAGGCATCTCATCCCTCCTGGATATATTACTAAATTTTGAGCATGGGAGACAAGATTTACAAAACTCAGCAGCGTCTCTAAAAAGAGTAGGCCACCAGAATCCACAGTCTAAGATCTTTCTAGCTGTTCTTTGAGGGCCAAAATGACCACTCTCAGATGAGTGATAGGCCTCTAAAATGGACTGGAATTTTGATTGAGGCACACAACGTCTAATTACCTGATCAGCGCCACATCTCCATAAATATGGGTCATCCCATATATAATATTTAGACTCGCTTTTCAGCTTGTCTCTTTGATGCTTAGAAAAGTGTGGAGGAAATGTGCGGCTAACTAGATAATTAGCTACAGGTGCGTACCAAGGGAATACCTCAGATACTGCTTGCAGGTTATCAAATGGAAAATTATCATCTATAGGAGTAGAATCATCCTTAATGTGCACAAGGCGACTCAAGTGGTCTGCCACTAGATTCTGGTTACCACTCCTATCCTTTATTTCTAAATCAAATTCTTGTAATAGCAGTATCCAACGTATGAGCCTTGGTTTGGACTCCTTTTTAGCTAATAGATACTTTAAAGCTGCATGGTCCGAATACACTACTACTCTAGTACCAAGTAAATAAGCTTGGAATTTATCCAGAGCAAAAACAATAACAAGAAGCTCTTTCTCAGTAGTAGTATAATTGGACTGGGCAGTGTCTAAAGTCTTAGACGCATAAGCAATAACAAAAGGATCCTTACCTTCACGCTGAGCCAGCGCTGCTCCTACTGCATGGTTGGAAGCATCGCACATGATTTCAAACGGCTGGCTCCAGTCTGGTCCTCTCACAATTGGAGCTTGAGTCAGGTCGGTCTTCAGCTTATCAAACGCTTGTTTACAATCCTCACTGAACTCGAACTCAATATCCTTCTGCAGTAATCTGGATAAGGGAAGTGCTACCTTACTAAAGTCCTTAATAAATCTCCTGTAAAAACCTGCATGGCCAAGGAACGAACGGACTTCCCTCATAAAGGAGGGGTAAAGTAAACTGGAAATAACATTCACCTTTGCTGAGTCTACAGAAATGCCATTATTAGAAACAACATGTCCTAGTACAATCCCTTGTTTTACCATAAAGTGACATTTTTTAAAATTTAATACAAGGTTTGTATTGACACATCTATCTAATACTCTAGATAATCCATCTAAGAAAAGGCTAAAAGAATCACCATAAATGCTAAAAGCATCCATAAAAACCTCCATACAGTCCTCAATAAGATCAGAGAAAAGACTCATCATGCACCTCTGGAAAGAAGCTGGTGCATTGCACAAGCCAAAGGGCATTCTCTTGTAAGCATAAGTCCCAAAATGACATGTAAAAGTGGTATTTTCCTGATCCTCAGGAGCTATATGAATCTGGAAATAACCTGTGTAACCATCTAAAAAGCAATAATGTGATTTACCTGACAGGCGATCCAGTATTTAATCAATGAATGGAAGTGGGTAGTGATCCTTACGGGTGGCTTGGTTGAGACGCCTGTAATCAATGCAGACTCTCCAAGCGTTCTGTACTTTGGTTGCTATGAGCTTTCCATGCTCATTCTTCACTGTAGTGACTCCAGACTTCTTGGGCACCACTTGTACTGGGCTAACCCATTCACTATCTGAAATGGGATAGATGATACATGCTTCCAATAGTCTGGTCACTTCCTTTTTGACAACTTCCAAGATAGTGGGATTCAGTCTTCTTTAGGGTTGACGGATAGGTCTTGCTCCCTCTTCTAAAAATATTCTATGCTCACAAACTTGGGGTTGATGCCTACTATGTCTGCTAAACTCCACCCAATTGTTTTCTTGTGCTTCCTCAGCATACTAAGTAACTGCTCTTCCTGCTGAGAAGTGAGGTCCTGTGCAATGATAACTGGAAACTTCTGCTTGTCCTCGAGGTAAGCATATTTGAGGTGTGGAGGGAGGGGTTTCAATTCTAACTTCTAATCATGGTATGACTCTGGATTATCTGGAACTGGTGGCAGTGGTAGAGTGCCTGCATTGTCCTCGGAATTCCCTACACCTGGACCTTGTCCTATGTACTTATCTTCAAACTCTTCCTGGTGAACTTCAGCTACGGTTTCATCTATGATGTCACACTGGAAGATAGAACAATCTTCTGGAGGGTGCTTCATAACTCCATTCAGATTGAAGCTTACTACTCGGCCGTCTATTTCAAAAGTGTATGTGCCTGCAAAAGCATCTAATTTGAACTTCGAGGTCTTCAAGAAAGGTCGTCCAAGTAGGATAGACGATGGCTTCTCTGAGTCATTTTAGGGCATCTCCAGGATGTAAAAATCAATGGGAAAAGTGAGACCTTTAATGCCCAGTAATACATCTTCAGCAACTCCAGCCACTGTAATAATACTTTTATCTGCTAACATAAAACGAGCTACCGACCTTTTTAAGGGAGGGAGCCTCAAAACATCATATACAGATAAAGGCATTATAATAACACATGCTCCTAAATCACACATGCAGTCAGAAAATATCACACCTCCAATGGTACAGTTAACCATGCATGGACCTGGATCACTACATTTTTCAGGTATATTTCCCATTAAAGCAGATATAGAACTTCCTAAAGGGATAGTTTCTAACTCATTAATTTTGTCTTTGTGTATGCACAAATCTTTTAGAAACTTTGCATATTTAAGTACCTGTTGAATGACATAAAAAAGGGGAACAGTTACCTCAACCTTTTTTAATATTTCTACCATTTTGGGATCAAGTTCCAACTGCTTCCTGGGCTTCCTTGCAAGTTGTGGAAATGGAATAGGAACGGCGTCCTCTATAGTGTCTACGCCCTTTGGTGCTTCTTCCTGTGATTTGGCGTCTTCTTCTTCAGCCATGTCTTGCATGCTCTTTTCTTCTTCAACATCTTCTATTTCCACTACCTCTTCAGCTGAGGTGTGTTCAGATGGAGTTGGTTCTTCCTGATTCCTCTCTTGCAATGTAGTTCCGGACCTTAGGGTGATGGCATTAATACCACCCTTTGGGTTGGGTAATGGTTGAGAGGGGAGTCCACCAGAGCTTGAGGGTTGGTTATTGGAATTTTGCATTGATCCAATCTGTGAAACAAGAGCTTGCAAAGTAGAGGTCAGACCATTCAGACTGGCATTAATGCTATTCATAATGTTATTTTCCATGGTCTGTTGTCTCCACTCAAAAGATTGTAGTAACTCTTCATTAGGAGATGAAGAAGGATGAGTAAATTGAGAGGTCTGCTGTTGGGTATTCTGTGTTCCTTGGAATTACCTCAGGTGAGGTGCTCTATAAGGTTGATTCTGCTGCCTGTTGTTGTTATTATTCCACCTCTGATTTCCCTGATTATCTCTGCCTCCTCTGTTATTGTTGTCCCTCCAATTCTGGTTAGAATTGTCTTGCCATCCATGGTTATAATTTTCACCTTGATTGTACCCTTGGTTGGGGCGGTCATAGAAGTTATGAGTGGATGCCACCATGTTGTCTTCCTGTTGGAGCTGCGGGCATTCATCGGTATAATGGCTATAATCAGCACAGACTCCGCAAACTCTCTGTGGGACTAACTGTTGGCTTTGCTGTGGTGGAGGAGGTTGAGCTTGCTGAACTTGTTGTTGATTCAATTGCATCTGCTTTAGCAAGTTGGTCATTTCATAGATACTCTGAGCTAGAGCAGCCGTCTCTCTGCTAGAGGATACTTCTGCAACGGCTTTTGAACGGCCTTGTTTCTGCCTGTGGTTCCTAGCAGATTCAGCTAAGTCGCTGATCAATTGCCATGCCTCATCAGTGGTCTTGTACTTCTTCATAGACCCATTGCTAGCACTTTCCAATGTGGTCTTATCTTGGGGCCTCATGCCCTGTGTGATATAACTGAGTAACACTATCTTGTCAATCCTATGGTGGGGGCATGCTTCCAGAAGATTATTGAAGCGCTCCCAGTATTCAAAGAGAGTCTCGTTGTCATCCTGAACAATCGTGGAAATGTCTTTCCTCAGTTTATCAGTAACTTCAGATGGAAAGAATTTTTCCAAAAATTCTTTTCTGAGTGTATCCCAGTTGGATACATTTGCTAGGGGTTGAATGTAGTATCACTCTCTTTCCTTTCCCTCCAGAGAAAACGGGAAGGCTTTCAACAGAATGGAGATTTCATCAATGCCATTACGCTTAACAGTAGAACAAGCAGTCTGGAAATCCCTAAGATGCTTGATAGGCTCTTGAGCAGGTTAGCCATGAAACTTGGGCATCAAGTTGAGTAGTAAAGACTTTATTTCAAAATCTACAGCTACTATTGGGTGGTGTGCCTGGAATGGTTGGAGCGTAAAATCAGGGGCTCCTTCCTCCTGGATAGTGACTCTTCTGGGTGCTGCCATGTCACCTGCACGTAAATGAACTGGATCAGTAGAGAGGGAGCTTGTTTCTTCCTTAGATGACGGTGCAAGTTCGTCCTTAAAGAGGAGTCGCCTACGCCGAGCTTGCCTTATAAGTGAAAGAGTTCTTTCAAATGGAATAAAGGAGAATTAAAATGCATAATTAAAAGTCTCTAGGAAGCAGTTTTCAATCATGTAATAATTTCAGGAAGGAAATATAAATGCATGCTAAATTAATGAATAAGTGGGTAAGGATCATGATAAAACCACACAATTAAACACAATATAAACCATAAAATAGTGGTTTATCAGTCGTGCTGTGACAGAGCATTTGGACCATTTTCACTGAGAGGATGGGATATAGCCATTAACAATGGTGATGCCCTACATATAGCTTGTCATAGAAAGAAGTGACAAAGATTGCATGAAAGCAGTAGGAAAGCAGAGATTCAGAAGGAATACAGCATCTCCATACACCTATCTGAAATTTCCACTAATGAATTTACATAAGTATTTCTATCCTTTATTATTTAATTAAGTATCTCTTTATATTTTCCGAAAACCACTATCAATTTGAATCCGCCTAACTGAGATTTACAAGGTGACCATAGCTTGCTTCATACCAACAATCTCTGTGGGATCGACCCTTACTCACGTAAGGTATTACTTGGACGACCCAGTACACTTGCTGGTTAGTTGTGCGGAGTTGTGAAAAAGTGTGATTTATGTTTGAGAGCACCAAGTTTTTGGAGCCATTGTTGATGATCACAATTTCGTGCACCAAGTTTTTGGCGCCGTTGCCGGGGATTGTTCGAGTATGGACAACTGACGGTTCATCTTGTTGCTTAGATTAGGTAATTTTCTTTTTATTTTCTTTTCAAAAAAAAGTTTTCAAAAATTTGTCTTTATTTTCGTTTTTCTAAAGAATATTTTCGAAAAAAATAATAAAAATACAAAAAATCATAAAATCATAAAAATAAAAAAATATTTTGTGTTTCTTGTTTGAGTTTTGAGTCAATTTTTATGTTTGGTGTCAATTGCATGCTTTAAAAATTTTTTCTTGCATTTTTCAAAAATTCATGCATTCATGGTGTTCTTCATGATCTTCAAGTTGTTCTTGTTAAATCTTCTTGTTTGATCTTGATGTTTTCTTGTTTTGTGTCTTTTATTGTTTTTCATATGCATTTTTGCATTCATAATATCCATGCATTAAAGAATTCTAAGTTTGGTGTCTTGCATGTTTTCTTTGCATCAAAAAATTTTTCAAAAATATGTTCTTGATGTTCATCATGATCTTCAAAGTGTTCTTGGTGTTCATCTTGACATTCATAGTGTTCTTGCATGCATTAAGTGTTTTGATCTAAAATTTTCATGTTTTGGGTCATATTTATGTTTTTCCCTCTCATCATTAAAAAAATAAAAAAATATCTTTTCCTTATTTCTCTCCTAATTTTCGAAAATTTGAGTTGACTTACTCAAAAAATTTTAAAATTAGTTGTTTCTCATAAGTCAAGTCAAATTTTTAATTTTAAAAATCCTATCTTTTCAAAAAAAATTTTTCAAAAATCAAATCTTTTTCATTTTTATCTTATTAATTTCGAAAATTTTAAAATTATTTTCAAAATCTTTTTCTTAATTTTATTTTAAATTTTCAAAATTACACTAACAATTAATGTGATTGATTCAAAAATTTGAAGTTTGTTACTTTCTTGTTAAGAAAGGTTCAATCTTTAAATTCTAGAATCATATCTTTTAGTTTCTTGTTAGTTAAGTAATTAATTTTAATTTTAAAAATTTAATCTTTTTCAAAATATCTTTTTCTTAAAAATCATATCTTTTTTATATATCTTTTTATCATATCTTTTATATCATATCTTTTTCAAAATTTTATCTTTTTCAAAAATTTGATTTTAAAATATCTTATCTAACCTCTTATCTTCTTATCTTTTCAAATTTGATTTTAATATCTTTTTCAACTAACTAATTAACTTTTTGTTTGTTTCTTATCTTTTTCAAAACCACCTAACTACTTCTCCCTCTCTAATTTTCGAAAATATCTCATCCCTTTTTCAAAATTCTTTTTAAATTAATTGATTGTTTTAAATTTTAATTTTAATTCTATCTCATCTTTAATTTTCGAAAATCACTAACTCCTTTTCAAAATTAATTTTTGAATTCTCTCTCTCATCTTCTTCTATTTATTTATTTATTTACTAACACTTCTCTTCACCTCTCTTCATCTCCAATCACTTCCTCTATCCTTACCCTTGTGTTTGGATTATTCCTTCTTCTTAATCCTTATCCCCTTTTTTTTTCTACTAATAATAAGGATCCTCTTTACTGTGACATAGAGGATTCCTCTTCCTTTTCTTTTTCTCTTCTCTTTCATATGAGCAGGAACAAGGAAAAGGCACTCTTGTTGAAGCTGATCCTGAACCTAAAAGGACTCTGAAGAGAAAACTAAGAGAAGCTAAATTACAACAATCCAGAGGCAACCTTTCTGAAATTTTCGAACAAGAGAAGGAGATGGTAGCCGAACCCAACAACAATAATGCAAGGAGGATGCTTGGTGATTTTACTAAACCCACGTCTAAGTTTGATGGAAGAAGCATCTTAATTCCTGCCAGTGGAGCAAACAATTTTGAGCTGAAACCTCAATTAGTTGCTTTAATGCAACAGAACTGCAAGTTTTATGGACTTCCATCTGAAGATCCTTACCAGTTTTTAACTGAGTTCTTGCATATTTGTTAAACTATTAAGACGAATGGAGTAGATCCTGAAGTCTACAGGCTCATGCTTTTCCCTTTTGTTGTAAGAGCCAGAGCTAGAACATGGTTGGACTCACAACCTAAAGATAGCATGGACTCCTGGGATAAGCTGGTCACGGCCTTCTTGGATAAATTCTTTCCTCCTCAAAAGCTGAGCAAGCTTAGAGTGGATGTTCAGACCTTCAAGCAAAAAGATGGTGAATCCCTCTATGAAGCTTGGGAAAATACAAGAAGATGACCAAAAAGTGTCCTTCTGACATATTTTCAGAATGGACCATATTAGATATATTCTATTATGGTCTATCTGAGTTTTCCAAAATGTCATTGGACCATTCTGTAGGTGGATCCATTCACCTAAAGAAAATGCCTGCAGAAGCTCAAGAACTTATTAACATGGTTGCAAATAACCAATTCATGTACACTTCTGAGAGGAATTCCATGAATAATGGGACGCCTCAGAGGAAGAGAGTTCTTGAAATTGATGCTCTGAATGCCATATTGGCTCAGAACAAAGTGTTGACTCAGCAAGTCAACATGATTTCTCAAAGTCTAAATGGATGACAAAATGCATCTAACAGTACTAAAGAGGCATCTTCTGAAGAAAAAGCTTATGATCCTGAGAACCCTGCAATGGCAGAGGTAAAATACATGGGTGAACCTTATGGAAACACCTATCATGGAGAAATCATCCAAATTTCTCATGGAAGGATCAACAAAAGCCTCAACAAGGCTTTAATAATGGTGGAAGAAATAGGTTTAGCAATAGCAAGCCTTTTCCATCATCTTCTCAGCAATAGATAGAGAATTCTGAGCAGAGCTCCTCTAATTTAGCAAATATAGTCTCTGATCTGGCTAAGGCCACTTTAAGTTTCATGAGTGAAACAAGGTCCTCCATCAGAAATTTGGAGGCACAAGTGGGCCAGCTGAGTAAGAAAGTAACTGAAACTCCTCTTAATACTCTCCCAAGCAATACAGAAGAGAATCCAAAGAGAGAGTGCAAGGCCATTGATATAGTCAATATGGCCGAATGCAGAGAGGGAGGAAAGGATGAAAATCCTAGTGAGGAAGACCTCCTGGGACGTCCTCTGAGCAAGAAGGAGTCCCCTATTAAGAACCTAAAGGAATCTGAGGCTCATATAGAGACCATAGAGATTATATTAAACCTCCTTCTGCCATTCATGAGCTCTGAAGACTATTCTTCCTCTGAAGAGGATGAAGATGTAACTGGAGAGCAAGTTGCTCAATATTTAGGAGCTATCATGAAGCTGAATGCCAAGTTGTTTGATAATGAGACTTTGGAAGGTGAACCTCCCTTGCTCATTAGTGAACTAGATACATGGGTTCAGCAAACATTACCTCAAAAGAGGCAAGATCTTGGCAAATTCTTAATACCCTGTACCATAGGCACCATGACCTTTAACAAGGCTCATGTGACCTGGGGTCAAGCATAAATTTTATGCCACTCTCTGTAATGGAGAAACTAGGGATCATTGAGGTACAGCCTGCCATATTCTCATTACAAATGGCAGACAAGTCAGTAAGACAAGCTTATGGATTGGTAGAGGACGTGTTAGTGAAGGTTGAAGGCCTTTACATCCCTGCTGATTTCATAATCTTAGACACTATGAAGGAGGAGGATGAATGCATCATCCTTGGAAGACCTTTCCTAGCCACAACAGGAGCTGTGATTGATGTTGACAAAAGAGAGCTAGTCCTTCAATTGAATGGGGACTACCTTGTGTTTAAGATCCAAGGGTGTTCTTCTGTAAACATGGAAAAGAGGCACAGTAAGCTTCTCTCAATACAGAGTCAAACAAAGCCCACACAATCAAACTCTAAGTTTGGTGTTGGGAGGCCACAACCAAATTCTAAGTTTGGTGTTGAGAAGCCCCCACATTCAAACTCTAAGTTTGGTGTTGGGAGGCCCTCATCATGCTCTTAACATCTGTGAGGCTCCATGAGAGCCATTGTCAAGCTAGTGACATTAAAGAAGTGCTTGTTGGGAGGCAACCCAATTTTTATTTATCTAATTTTATTTTTTTATTTTACTGTTATTTTATGTTTTATTAGGTTCATGATCATGTGGAGTTACGAAAAAAATACAAAAATTAAAAACAGAATCAAAAACAGCAGAAGAAAAATCACACCCTGGAGGAAGGACTTACTGGCGTTTAAACGCCAGTAAGGAGCATCTGGCTAGCGTTCAACGCCAGAACAGAGCATGGATCTGGCGTTGAACGCCAGAAACAAGCAACATCCTGGCGTTTGAACGCCAAGAATATGCCCTGAGGAAAGCTGGCGTTGAACACCAGGAAGAAGCATGGAACTGGCGTTCAACGCCAGAAACATGCTGCAATTGGGCGTTGAACGCCCAAAATGAGCATCACTTCGGCGTTTAAATGCCAGAATTGTATCCTAAGGCATTATACATGCCTAATGGGTGCAGGGATGTAAATCCTTGACACCTCAGGATCTGTGGACCCCACAGGAGCTCCACCCACCTCAACTCACCTTCTCTCTTCTTCACCACTCACCTTAATCTCTCTTCCCCATCACCCCTTCACCACTCACATCCATCCATCTCTTCCCCACCCAATCCCACCCATATGGCCGAAACATACACATCTCTCCCTCTCCTCCATATCTTCTTCCATTCTTTCTTCTTTTGCTCGAGGGCGAGCAACATTTTAAGTTTGGTGTGGTAAAAGCATAGATTTTTGTTTTTCCATAACCATTGATGGCACCTAAGGCCAGAGAAACCACTAGAAAGAGGAAAGGGAAGACAAAAGCTTCCACCTCCGAGTCATAGGAGATGGAGAGATTCATCTAAAGGGTCTATAGCTCAGTGGTAGAACATTTGACTGCAAATCAAGAGATCCCTGAGATACCTCAGGGATAAATTTTTTTCCACACAATTATTGGGAGCAACTAAGGATAGGAGCACCAAAATCACTAGGGATCACGCAACAGAAGCAAGGAAGAAACATAGAGGAGCTCAAAGAGCACCATTGGTCCTTCAAGAAGGCGCCACCCTCACTAAGGTGGACTCATTCCTTGTTCTTATTTTCTCTGCATTTCGGTTTTTATGTTATATGTTTATCTATGTTTTGTGTCTCTACTTCATGATCATTAGTAGTTAGTAACTATGTCTTAAAGCTATGAATAATTCTATTAATCCTTCACCTCTCTTAAATGAAAAATGTTTCTAATTCAAAAGAACAAGAAGTACATGAATTTTGAATTTATCCTTGAATTTAGTTTAATTATATTGATGTGGTGACAATACTTTTTGTTCTCTGAATGAATGCTTGAACAGTGCATATTTTTTATCTTGATGTTTATGAATGTTAAAATTATTGGCTCTTGAAAGAATGATGAATAAGAGAAATGTTATTGATGATCTGAAAAATCATAAAATTGATTCTTGAAGCAAGAAAAAGTAGTGAAAAAGAAAAAGGCTTGCGAAAAAAAAGGTGGCAAAAAAAACAGAAAGAAAAAGAAAAAGCAAGTAGAAAAAATCAATAGCCCTTAAAACCAAAAGGCAAGGGTAAAAAGGATCCAAGGCTTTGAACATCAATGGATAGGAGGGCCCAAGGAAATAAATCCAGGCCTAAGCGGCTAAATCAAGCTGTCCCTAACCATGTGCTTGTGTCATGAAGGTTCAAGTGAAAAGCTTGAGACTGAGTGGTTAAAGTCATTATCCAAAGCAAAAAGAGTGTGCTTAAGAGCTCTGGACACCTCTAACTGGGGACTCTAGCCAAGCTGAGTCACAATCTGAAAAGGTTCACCCAGTTATGTGTCTGTGGCATTTATGTATCCGGTGGTAATACTGGAAAATAAAGTGCTTAGGGCCACGGCCAAGACTCATAAGTAGTTGTGTTCAAGACTCAACATACTTAACTAGGAGAATCAATTAACACTATCTAAACTCTGAGTTCCAAGAGAAGCCAATCATTCTAAACTTCAAAGGATGAAGTGAGATGCCAAAACTGTTCAGAATCAAAAAGCTACAAGTCCCGCTCATCTAATTAGAATTAATATTCATTGATATTTTGGAATTTATAGTATATTCTCTTCTTTTTATCTTATTTGATTTTCAGTTGCTTGGGGACAAGCAACAATTTAAGTTTGGTGTTGTGATGAGCAGATAATTTATACGCTTTTTGGCTTTGTTTTTAGGTAGTTTTTAGTATGATCTAACTACTTTTAGGGATGTTTTCATTAGTTTTTATGTTAAATTCACATTTCTGGACTTTACTATGAGTTTGTGTGTTTTTCTGTGATTTCAGGTATTTTCTGGCTGAAATTGAGGGACCTGAGCAAAACTCTGATAAGAATGCTGACAAAGGACTGCTGATGCTGTTAGAATCTGACCTCCCTACACTCTAAATGGATTTTCTGGAGCTACAGAACTCTTAATGGCGCGCTCTCAACGACGTTAGAAAGTAGACATCCAGAACTTTCCAACAATATATATAGTCCATACTTTATTCGTGATTTGATGACGTAAATTGGCGCTCAACGCCAGTTCCATGCTACATTCTGGAGTCAAACGCCAGAAACACGTCACGAACCAAAGTTGAACGCCAGAAACATGTTACAACTTGGCGTTCAACTCCAATAAAAGCCTCTGCACGTGTAACATTCAAGCTCAACCCAAGCACACACCAAGTGGGCCCCAGAGGTGGATTTCTGCATCAATTACTTACTTCTGTAAACCCTAAGTAGCTAGTTTATTATAAATAGGACATTTTACTATTGTATTTTCATCCTGGATTGTATTTTTGATCCTGTGATCACGTTTTGAGGGCTGGCCATTCGGCCATGCCTGGACCTTCATCACTTATGTATTTTCAACGGTGGAGTTTCTGCACACCATAGATTAAGGGTGTGGAGCTCTGCTGTACCTCAAGTTTCAATGCAATTACTATTTTCTATTCAATTTGACTTATTCCTATTCTAAGATATTCATTGCACTTCAACATGATGAATGTGATGATCCGTGACACTCATCATCATTCTCACCTATGAACGCGTGACTGACAACCACTTCCATTCTACCTTAGACCGGGCGCATATCTCTTGGATTCCTTAATCAAAATCTTCGTGGTATAAGCTAGAATTGAAGGCGGTACTCATGAAAATACGAAAAGTCTAACCTTGTCTGTGGTATTCCGAGTAGGATTCCGAAATTGAATGACTGTGACGAGCTTCAAACTCGCGATTGCTGGGCGTGATGACAAACGCAAAAGAATCAAGGGATTCTATTCCAACATGATCGAAAACTGACAGATGATTAGTCGTGCTGTGACAGAGCATTTGGACCATTTTTACTGAGAGGATGGGATGTAGCCATTGACAACGGTGATGCCCTACATACAGCTTTCCATAGAAAGGAGTGATAAAGATTGGATGAAAGCAGTAGGAAAGCAGAGATTCAGAAGGAACACAGCATCTCCATACACCTATCTGAAATTCCCACTAATGAATTTACATAAGTATTTCTATCCTTTATTATTTAATTAAGTATCTCTTTATATTTTCTGAAAACCACTATCAATTTGAATCCGCCTGACTGAGATTTACAAGGTGACCATAGCTTGCTTCATACCAACAATCTCTGTGGGATCGACCCTTACTCACGTAAGGTATTACTTGGACGACCCAGTACACTTGCTGGTTAGTTGTGCGGAGTTGTGACAAAGTGTGATTTATGTTTGAGAGCACCAAGTCTTTGGAGCCATTGTTGATGATCACAATTTCGTGCACCAATAACCCATGCATCGTGGTATTACATGATGCGACCCGGTGCACTTACGAACATTGAATTGTAGATTCTGTATTACTCATCATAGGTTAAAGGACTTAGGTTGTTGCTCTCGGGTAGGATAGTAGCTTTTGTTTCACATTCTTTTGTAAGGCTTCTAAGGACTTTTCTCATAATATTTTGTTCAATGTGGGTCATGCCCATAGCATCCAAGCTATTTATGATTATTGAAAACCTCTCAAATATCTCATTAATATTTTTCTATCTTTTATTGAAAATATTTTATACTCTTTTTGCAGCATATCAATCCTTGTTTCTTTAACTTGTTTGGTATCTTCATGTGTGACTTGGAGGTTATCCCAAATTTCCTTTGCCATCTTGCATCTAGATACCTTCTTATATTCCCCGAAACTGATAGCACAATGCATCAAGTTGACGGCTTTGCTATTTAACTCAACTTTCTTCTTATCTTTATCATTCCATTCGGCTTCTTCCTTTGGAGTCATCACTCCATCGGCACTTGTCTTGGTTGGAACTTTAAGATCACTCATAATGATTTTCCATATGTTGTAGTCAATGGATTGAACATAGATCCTCATCCTTTCCTTCTAGTAAGCATAGTTCTTCCCATTAAAGAAAGGAGGCATGTTGATGCGTGAGCATCTGTCCTATCTTTTCCTAGTGAATTTGCATTCAAATTGTTGAGTTTAATCAAGAATTAATTATCTCTTAGTCACTATGGATGCTACTTTGAGTCATGTGAAATTCTATTTATTTTAGGTAGCATTTGGATGGATTTGATGGAGTTTCTGTAGAAAAAGAGAAGAAAGCGAATGATATTGTCAAACCTGACCTCCCTGCACTCTAACATGAATAACTCGAGCTACAGAGATTCAATTGACATTATTTTAGTGGCGTTGGAAAGTTAACTTCTACAACTTTCCAACGATGTATAATAGTCCATACTTCTTTTCCAACAATTCAACAAGGTGGCACCTAACTTGGGATTCTCCAAGTTAGGTGCCAAGACAAGCTTAAATCCATTAAACCAAGGCTGTATAGGTGGCGCCTAACTTGGGTTTTACCAAGTTAGGCACCAGGACAAGAAAAAGCTTCAAAGGGATTCTGCCAAGGTGGCGCCTAACTTGGAGTTTCTCAAGTTAGGCGCCAGATACAACTACAACATTCATCCCTTGCTGCCATGCCCAAGTTAGGCGCCAAGACACACGCACCTTGCCCAACCCATGTTGCCTCCTCCAAATCTAACTTAAGGTTTCTCAAGTTAGGCGCCACTCTTAGGGAAGGCAATAGTCCCCACATCTCAATCAAGCTATTGCACAAAGATCATCTTTTAATTTTGATTAAACATTGTTTTATTTAGAAAAAGATATTATTTAGTTTTAGAAAATATATTTTACATTAATTAGGATTAGATATAAAAGGAAAAAGAATCAGCCCTTTGGGCTCTTCTCTTCTCTCTTACCTCATTCCATAATTTACAGTTTTAGAGAATTCTTGTTTTCTCTCTGAACCATGAGCAACTAAACCTCCACTGTTAAGGTTAGGAGCTCTATCTATTGTATGGATTGATACTATTACTTTTCTATTTTAATTCATGTACTGATTTCAATTTTAAAAATTATTTTTGTTCTTCATCTTATGAACTTGGGTGGAACGGAAGTATGACCCTTGTTCTAATTGAATTCTTGTATAACTTGGAAAAGCTCTTTACTTGGACAATAGCTTGAAAACAATTTCTCCTAAACTACTAATTATCTGGACTTAACGGGATACGTGACATATAATCCTCTTATATTTGGATAATTACAATTTCTGTGGCATATAAATTAAAATTAAACTTAACCCTCTAATTGGAATCAAGTGACCAAGGAATTGGCAGTTGATGAAGGTTAAAGAAGACTAAAAAGGTCTAAGAAATTAGGGTTTAGTCACATATAGTTTGCCATGAATTGAATCTTGCATGATTAAAATAGCTAGTGAGAAAAGTCAATCCGGAAGATAGATATCTCTGAAACCTTAACTGTTTCTCTATATATACTTCACAACTTATTTACTGCTTGCTTTTCTAATTCTCTGAATTACTGTTTGATGCATTTGAACTCTCAACACTCTTTTCTGTTTGTCTAACTAAATAAATCACTTAACCATTGTTGCTTAATCCATCAATCTTTGTAGGATCGATCCTCATTCACTTGAGGTACTACTTGGTATGACCCGGTGTACTTGCCAGTTAGTTTCTGGGTTATAAATTCCACACCACCTGTTGTTTGACTGACCTTTTGTAAGAGTATAGGCCACAACGTTTGTACCCAAGTTGTTAGCCATTGGACCTTTCTTCCAAGCTGTGAAGCTTGATTCTTGAG
This sequence comes from Arachis hypogaea, assembly GCF_003086295.3. Classification (NCBI taxonomy): domain Eukaryota; kingdom Viridiplantae; phylum Streptophyta; class Magnoliopsida; order Fabales; family Fabaceae; genus Arachis; species Arachis hypogaea. The sequence goes on along the minus strand of NC_092037.1, from coordinate 45,791,668 downwards.
ACCTGGCTCTTGATACCAATTGAAGTTTCTTGTTGGTCTAGAGAAAAGGGGTTAAATCTATGGCTTTCTTTTAAACTTGATTAATTTACGTTAAAACAAAAAAAAATGTAACTTAGCTTCTGTTCTGTCTACGAGATGGATTATGCAGAAGACAAGTTTATTTTATCTCATAAATCATAAAAAACAGAATCAATGCAGGAAAGAGGAAGATGACACAGCCATGTATCTTGGTTCAGTTGTCTCGTGCAATGCAACCTACATCCAGTCTCTACCATAACAGCGGTGGAATGTTTACTATCATATCAAATATTATGTACACCAATTTTCTATTATTCAACCAAATCCTATTTGGGACAACTTAAGCTCTACTTAAACTTGACTTAGCTAGGCAACTTCTTAGACTCTCAACACACTAAGTGCTTATCCAACTTAGCAAGGGATACAACTCAGACATTAGAAACAAAACAGAAATACAACCAAAGGAGATCTGAAATAAATTTGGCTTTTCTCTACAAGTTTTTCTCTTTACCTTTTCTTTAATGTCTTTTTCTAAATGCCTCTCTTTTATGCCTTTTACTATTGAATAGAAATAAAGAAAGAGATGATGATTCAGAGTTTTAACGCTATAAGTTGAACTAGATTAGCACTCTCTGATGAAGCTCTCCATCTTGGTTGAATATTTTTTTGATGTAGAAACATTGTCCAAAATGTTGAACTCTTACAAGGAAGCTCTCAATGAAACTCAAAACTCTGGTTCTCTCTCCTTTATCAAAAGTGAATATTGTTTTTCTTTTTGTATGAACTCTGTTTTCTCAACTAGGGCTTGTTCACAAGGTCAACTTCTTAAATCTTGAGCAGGCTGAAATTTTCCTTTCTTTTTCTTCCATTACTCCAGAAAATCAGGGATTACAAATTAGTGTTAAGCATGACAGTAGAGGAAAGAATAGCAGTGATTAGCTTTCTCAAAGATCATGATAAAATTCAAACCCTTAATCTTGTGTTTTATCCCCAAGTTTCATCATCAACCATTGATTTATAGCAGAGCATGATAGCCACCATTTTTTTTAACTTACTCGAAATAGTGGTGCAGAGGAAAGGAGAAAATAGCAAGCAAATGTCTTGCATGAAAATGGAAATAAATTACCTTTAAACTCTGATTGAGTTTTGACTAGACATTAGCTTCGAAGATTAGCTTTTTCTTCCTTCCTCTTTAGTGTTTGGAGAAAAAGTGAACTCCTATTTCTTGTCTGAGTATCACCCGAAATAAACACTTGCATAAGCTTAGGGTTGCTTTCCTTTTGCTTGAAAGATAATGGATTGGATTAATGATTCATTTTTCATTCAGCAGCCTTGGAATCACTTTGCTTTTGTATTTGGGTTGCTTGTCTTCTATCTTTAGTCTGCATAATGAATATGGGCCTGCATCACTAAATAACACATAAAAAATACACTTGGGTATCAACCCAAACAAAATCATGTTTGTCATCACCAAAAGTATTATTATTGTTTACTAAACTCAACATAGGGGGATGAAGAGTACACAACATACACTCACTTTTTTACAATGTCTTAGGTTTTTAACTTGAATTTTAGAGAGAGAAGCTCCAAGTTCTCTCTAGAATTTCTAGAATTTTTCATCAATTTCTCCTTAGTTTTTAGTTTCTAATCTTGTTCTAGTTAGTTTGTTTTATATTTTCTTGTTCTACAACTTTACTTTTATTAGAATTCTCTTGTTAGTTTTTTTATTTTGTCATTTTAATTTGAATCCTTGTTAAATTTTTGTTTACCTTTAATAAATATGATTTTTATGTTTCATTCCTGTATACTTGAGATGTTATTATTACTTTCTTGAATTGGGTAGCTATAAATTTTATTATTATTACAATTTATAAAGCTTTAGTTTTATGCATCGAAAGTATTTAATAAAATGCTGACTCATTTAGTTATGGAGTAAATTTTTTATTCTTGACTTTAGTTGGAAACTTAGATGATCTTGAGTTACTAATTTTCAAGTTAATCGGTAATTAGGAGATGTTAATTAATCTTGTTTTATTGGCATTAACCTTTAACTAAAATCAATTAGTAAGTTAGTTAAAATTTGTTGATTAAGGTTAAATAAGTCTAATTGACTTTTTTCAATTTATAGAGGTTGATGAATTGGGTTTACTTTTGGTAATTATCATATTGTGGTTAATGATAAAGATAGTAATCTTAAACCGCAACCATTGCCATGGATTTTTCAGATATTGAATTTATTTTCTTTTCCTTTAGTAATTGCTTTAATTACTCTTAGTTTAATCTCTTTGCTATTTAATCTATAATTGTGCTTTTAACTACTTGCGATTTAAATTGTTGTCAATTGTAATCAAAATTCCATTTCTTTTATAGCCAATAATTATGTACTATATTGTGATTCTAAGAAAAATGACCCGAAATTAAAACTTCTAGTATTATTTTGAATTCAATTGTGATATCATTTTAACTAAACTTTGATAGTGTCAACTTTTGATTTGAACTATCTACAGCGAATTTGAGCTTTTTAATCTTAAAAATTTTTAAACTGGTATTTAACATTTATCAAGTATAGAGAAATTAATAAACTTAACAACTCAATTCGAAAATATATCTTAGTTTTTAGTTAGTTTAAAAGTGTTATCAAACGAACACGAACTATCCTCAGATATACAAGTATGCAATTTGGAGTAAGATATAAAATGTTAACTGTCTAGATTAAATTTTTGAAATCTCTTCTAAAAAAAAAGAATTATAGAAAAATAAGGTGTTAATAGTGTTATTTTAATTCAATGCTTCACCACCTTGCATGTATATTCAAGAATAAAAAAATACTTTATCGTTATTTATAAAGGAAGTTCAGGTAAGAGGCAAATAATATTTTGGTTGTAATTACAATTGTTATTGTAGTTATAGAACTTTGACAATTATAAAAAATAAAAGTTTAAGAGTATATATTTAAATAAGTCTTTAAAAAAAATTTATCGAATATTTTTGTTTTTATAAAAATTTTATTACATTGAGGTTTTTGAATTTTATAAAAGTAAGATATACAGGTCCTTGCATTATACTTTTGGGACTTATTTATCTAAATAAACACAACAGATCTAACTAAAGTAGGAATTTACATGTCTTAATTTTTGTCAAATTCAAAAATGTTAATGTAATAAAATTTTTTATGAACAAAAATATCTAATACAAAGTTTTTTAAGAACCTGTTTGAATATATACTGAAAGTTTAAATTGAGATCATATTTTTTAATTTAAAATTTTAATTATATTATATTTAAAAAGTAATCAAATAATAAAAAAATATTATTTTAATTTTAATTAATTTTAAATATTATAAAAATTTATAATTATCGTCATCATTAAATAATTATAGCCATTTGTGATATACTAATATTAGTTTAATTTGGTATTTATTATAGGCGGGCACACCTTAGTAGAGAATGAAGGTGAATATTATTAGTTGAGGAGACTTGTACTTTGTGGTTTGTACTGCATTTCAATCGATTAACCTGAATAGAGAAGTACAACAATACCATATTGTACTCTCTGTGATTTGTTGTACTACATAATTGTGCTTCATATTCAAGGAATAAATTCGGCAAGAAGTGGACTGAGCATACGCTTGATGAATATTGAATGATGAGCCCACTTCGCATTATCACATGCATAACTATTTTTGAAATAAAATGTCTTTTTCTTTAAAAGAAATAAAATATAATAAAATATAATAAAATAAAATAAATAAAAATAGAAAATTAAACAGGCTGAACTGTATAGCCAATCCATTTTGTTAAGAAATATACATCTATATATCACTAACCGTGACAGAAACTTTTATGTATGTTTAATATTCTAAGATTTAATTATCAATGTCGTTAATATGCCAGCATGACTATGATATTTAACTTCATATAATTATTATTGATCATCTTAACTATTTTTAGATAAATTTATATATATTATTTATTGAATTTAATTTTGATCAAAACTGTCAATATAAAATATTTTTACACATGTATCGAATCAAATAATAGTACATCAACAAACATAATTCTATTTTACATTGAGTGAATAAATAGTTATTAAAAAATGAATATAATTAAAGTATTATATAAACATTTTATGAGTTCATCAAAATTAAACTATTAATTATTTTTAAACTATCATGTGGTTTCATTTGCGTATACGTCCGTCCCTAAGTTACAAGTTTTGTCAGCAGAACACAATTATCTTCTCAAAAGTTTGCCACCAAAAAAGACGTTACCTTCTTCAGTGGTTAGAGTTGGCCCACCAAATACAATTCTGTTGTGGGAATACTTGTGAGTTTTCCCTCATCGCTCAGTAATACCTCATTGCCATTGCTACTATATAAATCACACCACCGCCATAACCACAGCCATCCCATTCCAGCTGTGTACTCGTCTTCTTTCTTCTTTGTTGGGCTATTTCAGTTCAATACCCCTAACCATGTCTTCCCAGGTATGAACATGTTTAATTTCTTTCTTCTCCCCTCTATGTTTGGTCTTGAGTTGTCTCGCTCCTTTTCCTCGTGATTTGTTCTCTCCTGCATGTTCTTGCTTTTTATCTTGACTCTGTCATTCTCTTTTTATGTTTATGCTCCACTCGAGAGTTTTTGAGTTGAGAAACAAGGAACATAGCATTGCTGGCTGCTTTTATTAACCTGTTTCTGGTATTCCTCTAGCTTTTTTAAGGATTGAAAATTACTTATTTAATAACCACTGTTCTTGTATATATACATTTTTGTCCTTGGATGATATTCAAAATGAGTTACAACGCGCTTGTGACGAAATCAGCATATTTTTTCCCTATAATTGAGAATAAGGGTTAAACCTTCAAAAATCATGGAGCAAATATTTCAACAATATCTCAAAAGAAAAAGATCTTACAAATATACACTTCATAGGAAGGGAAAAAAATATATTTAAAATGTTTTTGCTATTCTTTTTGCATCAAACTTACTTTTGCTCTGATTTCTTTAAATTGGTAGCCTTAGTTTGAAGGAAATGCTTTTGAACTAGTACTTAGATTTTTGTCTTATTGTTATCTATGTTGGATGCATGACGGTTGGCAGAGTAATCCGAATGCAACATCAATGGTGAAAAAGACTACTCTTTTATCGTTCATCTGTCTGATGCTCTGCTTTGTTCTCTTCTTTTGGGTCTTCTGTTTGTTTCACTTTCTGAATTTATACAAGTGCTTCTTAAATTCAAAGTATGAATGTGTTTCTCTCATGTGTGGATGCTATTTTAAGATGATTGTTAGGGCTTGTTTGGTGAGTTTTCAGCAAATTTTTTTTTTTTAGTTTTTTTAATAATTTTATGGAGAAATAAAAAGTAAAATTAATTTTATGTTTGAATATTTTATGTAAATTTTTTTATTTGTCAATTATGTTGAGTATAATAATATAAAGTATTTTTTATTTATTTATTATGTAAAAATATCTTTTTAAAAATAAATGAAAAGGAATGTAAATTGTAACTTTTTAAAAAAGATTTTTTTTCTAATTTTTGTAGTATTTTAATTTTTATTATTAAAAATGGCTAAAAAAAATTTATTGAAAAAAAAATCTTTTTTCTATCAACTTCATATTTGTTTGAATCTCATTAAGTTAATAGAAAAAGATTTTTTTATCAATAATTTTTTTTTATTTTTTAAAATATCTGGTAAATTTTTAGTAAAAAAAAATAAAAATATTTAAACATAAAATTATTTTTATTCTTTTATAATTTTTTTTTAAAAATAACATAAAAAATCCTTTTTTTAAAAAAAAATTACCCAAACAAACTTTTAATGAGAGTCAAATAAGCACTTACCCTTTTATCTATTATTTGTTCATAAACTTTTTTCATTATGATTGCAGACCGTTGTCCTCAAAGTTGGAATGTCGTGCCAAGGTTGTGTTGGGGCGGTGAATAGGGTTTTAGGGAAAATGGAAGGTATGTTTCACTCCACACTCTAATTCACTTAAAATTTTTTTATTTTGAATATATTTCAGAGTTTAAGTGTTTTCAAAAACATATGTATTATGTAATTTAACTCATTTTAATATCAACAAATATTATATATATACAAAAAATTAACCATTATATATTTCTATATAAATTCATAGGGAGATTAACTGTCTGAAATAAACTCTTGACATCGTCGGTGGCTTTTTTGAAAAAATGGTTGCGACTTAGGAAAATCTAATCAAATTGTGTGTTGTATGCCCTTATTTGTAGTGTCATTGATATGATAGCCTTCATTAGTTGATCACTATTTTCTTGCATCTTCGTTTGTAAGCTGCAGTTTTGATGTTTCCGCCTCCAGTTAAACTCGCATGTTAATGTAAAAGTCCGCGTTTTAGTCATGATTTTGTGTTGCGTATCATGAAAAAGCTTTGTAGGACTATGGATTGATTATCTGAGAATATTACTTTGTAATATTTGCCATATTTTACGTATATGCATAGTCACAACTCCATCACTCCCTTGTGTCATTTTGAACAAATATGTGAACCTGTTCATTCAATTTTGAATGGTTTCCAAAGCCTCTTGGTTTGAGTAACACCACTAATATGGCTTTGGCTTGTTTAAGTATTTTTTTTTTTCAAAACAAGAGTAGGTATTTAGATATAACAAATAAAAAATTACTTAGATTAAAGGTCGTACTTATGTTTGGATAGAAGGAATTATAAAACATGTTTTTTTAAATAATTAATAGATTATTATTGGATATTATTTTCATTTTAATATTAGGCTAGAGGTAATGTAATTATCTAATAACTGATGGTGAATAAAATTCACTAATAACTTTATATTCTAAATATTTTAATAAGAAAATTAATAATGTTAATAGTTTGAAATGATTATCAATATTTTAATATAATTTATTTTTATTAAGATACATGTAGTTTAAGATAATGTTTTGTAGTGTTTATATATACATATTAAAACGCTAGTTTAATTAATTTATTTAATAGCAAAATTTAGAATTCTCTGATTTAAAAATTGTAAGGATAAATTTGGTGTATTAGTGATAAAATGTTACATTCTCTCTTTTCTACTACATACAGCATTTTTTTTTTCAAAAGAAGGTCCCTAATCCCTACAAATTTTTCAAAAAAAAAAAGAAAGAAAAGCATTGCTTATTTTCTATTTCTACTTATCTCCTCAATTCTTGCCTGCTTCCTCTATCTAAATTTAAAATTTCATTAATAATGAAGTATATATAAGGATATTTTTCTAAACAAAATGAGGGAAGGAAACATGTACTTCGTCAATTATTGTTGCTATTTTGGATCAAAATAACTGTGTCACATTTGCAGGTGTTGAATCATTTGACATAAATTTGAAGGAACAGAAGGTGACAGTGAAAGGAAATGTAGAACCAGAGGCAGTTCTGCAGACTGTCGCCAAAACTGGGAAGAAGACAGCCTTCTGGGAGAATGAAGCGCCGGCATTGCCCACCCAGCCAGAAAACAAGCTTTCAGAAAATGCAACTGCTGCTGCTTCAACTGAAGTTGAAATCAAGCCTTCTGAAACTTCTGCCATTGCCTCAGCTGAGCCTGAAAACAAGGCTTCAGAAACTGCAACTGTTGCCTAATTCATTTATGAGACTATTTTCTATGTTAATATAGGCCAATTTGAAATACAATTTGATGAACTTGCAATAACATTGCGTGTCTTCTGATATGTTTCTTGTGCTGTTACTGCTACCTATGCTAGAATAACTCATGGCCTAGTTTTTCACGTATATGATACTTTTCAAGTGTGTTATAATTTAGAATTTGATTTCTCTCTGTTTCTAGCTATTTTACTAATTTTGTTACCTCCTTATGTTCGTACCATATTAGTTGGAATAACAGTCGTTTTCTGCCTACATACTGTGTACACTTATTTTAAAGAGACATAACACTTGGGAAAGAGTAAAAATTGAAGGTACTAAATTATCTTTTTACTTATTTTTCTAATACTTAAAAGAATAAAATATTTAAATACATATTATTTTTTAAAAACATAAAAAAAATATGAGTGCATATTAACTGTATTAACTAAAGCTTTTTCCTTCTTATGAAAAGAATTTGTCAATTCATATAATTTTCTACCATTATATATATATATATATATATATATATATATATATATATATATATATATATATATATATATATATATATATATATATATATATGATGAGGTATGTGGTGGCATTAGAAAAAGTAACATTTTGTTTGGATGGAAGATGGAAAATGAGAGGAAAGAAAATGGATGGAAAAAAAATAAGAGAAAAGAAAATAAAAAGAAAAGTTAATTTTTTTTTGTATTGTTTGGATGAAGAGAAAATGGAAGGAAAGAAAGCAGAAAGAAATCTTTCTTTTGTTTAAATGGAAAAAAAATAAGAAGAGTGAAAATTATATTCAAGTGAAATTATATTAACACTCTTTATAAATTATAATATACTAATATTATAATAGCAAATTTGTAATTTTACCTATTTTTTCACCTCAATCTAACACATTGTTTGGTATAGAAGAATTTGGAAGGAAAGAAAATAAAGGAGAAGAAAATTGATGGAAAAATTAATTTTTCATTGTTTGGATTAAGAAAAAAAAACGGATGAAAAATACAAAAGTACATGTGGGGTCCATATTGAAGTTTTTTCTCCAAAGTTGAGAAGAAAACTTAAACATTGTTTGGCGTAGAAGAATTTGGAAGAAAAGAAAATGAAGGAGAAAAAAATGGATGAAAAATTTAGTTTTTCATTGTTTGGATCAAGAAAGAAAATGGACGGACAATACAAAAGTATATGTGGGGTCTATATTAAAGTTGGTGACCCATGGCAATTTTGTGGGTAAGTTATCCTTGCACATGTGTCATCATCTTAGCCATTGATCAAAAAAATTTTCAAAGTTTCATTAATTGATTCATTAAATACTTTTCACACTACATTGTATTTTATAGTATTTACATTATACCACACTAAGTATTTATATTGTAACATAAATGGGTACAATATACAAATAATTGATTTTACAAATCCCTCCCCAAATACCATACAAATCAAAACCTTCCCCAAATACCATTTCAATGTCAACAGCTTCTTCTTCTTCTACCTCTCAAAATACAGTTCGAAGGAACTGCTTCTTCTTCAACCTCACTGCTTTTTCTACCCTTGTGTCCACTACTCCTTCTTCTCTACCCTTCCTATAGGTGATGGGTGTGATTTTTCTGGCGATCCACTCGAAAAACCTTCCCATAATACCCCTGTATAATGTCCACAGATTCCTCTTCTACCTCACTGCTCCTCCAGAGGTCCTGTAGGTGAAGCGTTTGATTTTTCCGGCGACCCACTCGCAAAACCTTCCCCCAAAAACCGCTTTAATGTCCACAGCCTCTTTTTCTACCTCATTCTTCTGATTTTTTCGATGACTCATCGTTAGTGAACCGACTTTTCTGAACCCCATCGAAGACCCTGCCTACTGCTTCTTCGTCTAAGGTTACGCGGGTTTCCTTTTTTGTGACTCAAAGGCAGAGTGAAGTATTTATGAAACCGTTGAAGAACGTAACTCATCCCCTAGGCGGAAACGGTTCCGGTGACCCACGAGGAAAACCCTATCGAAAAACCATTGTAAGGCCTACTGTTTCTTCCTCTAGCTAATTCGTTTGTTTCAGTTGTCGATTTTCACAACCAAATTTGCATGATTTTTTCTATTATTCACTTTCTTTAATAACCGTTGATCGAAGTAGATTGTTTTAATTTTGAATGCAATAGTTGATAATAGTTTTTTATGGTGGTGTTTAATATTAATCAGATTGATGGCTAGTGATGCATGCTCCTCAAACACGAGACGAGGCATAGTCGAAGCCAGCAAACAACAGGAACTGATAGCTGGATATGCAAGTTCAATTTCGCTGCAATCTGGGGATGTAAAAGATGGTGTGGCCCCAAAATGCTTCTGCGAAAAATATGCCATCTGTTACATGTCTAAGACAGACACCAACCCGAATAGGCTATTTTTTGGATGCCCGTTGTTAAAGGTAAGTACGCAATTCTTCATGTATGATCACTAAGTTTATGCTAAATTTGGGTAAATTTTGAATTTTTGGAATGGAGGCTTAGAATATAGATTTTGGTTATTTTTCCTAGCTCAAGTTGTTGTGGATGTGATTTTGAATTGTTTGGAATGGCATGCCTATTGGTTATGAAAATGATTTGATTTTGTAAGCGATTTGCTGTTAAATTGGATTGATATTGTATATAATTTAATATTGGTGCTGGTTAATTTTGAAGAATGATTGAGGCATGAATTGACATGGAACCTGATATGATATAAAAAAATTGCTTTAAAATTTGAAAGGATTTTTAAGATTTAGCCTTTAGGGATTAATTACAGTCACATATGTGGATTACATTGAATTGGAGTGTTTTGTACAACCATACATTCATTGTGTTCTATTTGATTTAGGTGACAGAAGCATATTGCAAATTCTTTTTCTGGGGGTTGATGACCACATTGTAAGGGTCAGAGAGGGGGAGGCTACAAGGGGATCGGGTGATGGGAAGCAGAATTATGTTGAAGAACATTTGGGAATGGATAACCTGATAGCACATGTAGAGGAAAAAATAGTAAACCTAGAGAAGCTGCTGAACAAGAAAAGTATACAAGCAGAGTTGAGGAAGAAGACTAGAGAAGCAGCTGCAGGAGAGAAGGCTTCATCAACAAAGTCTAACCATTAGATCAAAACCGGAACCTGAAGCACCTCTATTAGGTTGAGAAACTTAAGAATAATTTCCTTCTTTCAGAATTTTTCTGCTAGAATGTAAACACACAATTGCTTGAAGCTTTTAAAGCAAAAATTTTCGATGTCGTTTATTTGATATGGGCAACATGGTTGGAATTTGATTATGTTTTACCTATAGATACGTATATGTTTTATGGTATATATTTTTGTGACTTAGTTATCAAAGTTCCCTACTAATTTTAGTAGCATATGAAGGCTAATATGTTGTAGTAAGTCAGCCTGAATACCAGAAAATAACAACCTTTTTATTAGTGACACGAATGCTTAAGATTGCAGTCATGTTATAACTCAATCTTCGGCAATTCTGTAAGAGTAGGAAGGAGAAGGGCACGACAATATAGACCGATGATTTGGTGACTTCCATGACAAATCATGCAGCCACCACAATAGATAATTGACAAGATTTGTTTTTCTTCTTATATACTAGTGTGCAGCATAAATTTTAACAAATGAGAGAATGAAGAAGCTGAAAGTCAACTAGAATGTTATGTTAGGCTTTGGAAATTTGGTGAATTGCAACTTGTTAGTCCAGTTTAATTGCTTTTCTTTCAGAAAATTTCCTGCATAGGTTTCCAAATTCCTAATCCCTTGAACCTAAATAAATCTTAACACTTGTAGTTTATTTGATCATGATGAATGGCCACTGCTTTATTCTAATACATATCAATTGTTCAGCAAAGGAGACCATCTATGATGCTTTAAATAAGCTAGCTTGTCTGTTAACATAATGGATTTCAAAGGCTTCAGCTCATCAGGTATTGAAGTTGTAGATCATCATCTTTATACCCTTGCACATGATGTATAATACTCCAATCGAAAGATCTGACTTTTTTAAAAAAACCATAATTTCTCATTATTGCTGAATCCTTTGTTTGCTCAATTTGTTTGACTTTATTCACCCCTTCATGCACTTTATTGAATTACTATTACTTTATAAGCCAAAGTAAATGAACGAGTGCTAATGGGTTGATCATTTCAGAGACGTGGCCATGGAGGTAGAGTGCACAACCTGGAGTTTGTTTTGGAGTGCTAATGGCTTATTGCAGGTCTTACCATGTACTGGTTTGCTCTATTTTTCTTCTTATATAGTAATATTCAATGAGTGTATGGCTTATTGCAGGTCTTACCATGCACTGGGTTAGGTTCTGCCATTTTCCAACAAAGCAGTGGTGTATACAATTATGCTCCTAAAACCCAGGGCCATCATGTAAGTTTGTCTTCTAACTTATTTCAAGTAGTTTCATTATTGCCCGTTTATATGTCGTCTTTTTTGGTGGAATCGTGTTACATAGGAAAACTTTGGTTGAATTATAGGTCAAATTTTGTCTCGATTCACGATTATCCCGGTTGAGTTCTGGTTAGGTATTAAGGTGTAACATAGTATACGATCAAAGGTCATCGATATTTTTTTTCCCCAGTGTTAGTTACTTTAATTAACTGAATATTTAGTCTTTCTGACATACTTGGGATTGGGCTCGGTCAACTAACCTGAAAAAATATTTATTTTTTAGTAGTTCAAGTCTATCTAAAAGTAAAGTGGGCTATCTATCAATTTGGGCCAGCTACAAAAATAATTAGTAGATAATTCAGCTGAGGATTAATGCAGCAACTGGCTTGAAAACCGGTTAAGCCCAACTCTCTCTGAAATTTTAAGCCAAACCAAGTTTTTCCAGGTAACTATTTATTCCATTCATGTGTCTGTCTACCCTTACTTTGCTCAATATTTTTTTGGAATAGCATTTCTTGATTGAATATTCGCGTAAAATGTTAGTAGGTTAACTGATATTTCTTACATAATCCCTATACTAGGATGGTTAGAAACAGAATAACAACATTATAAATCTCCTATACATGAGGAACACTACATGACCCATCGAATTAGATAGATTGAAGTTGTTATGCAACCATTTCTCTTAATTTTGGCTCTTTTAAACCAATGTAAAACAAACACTAGTAAAGAAAAACTGAAAGAAAAAACACTTGGAATTAACTAATGTCATAACAGCTAACTGGGAATTTCATTAACAAAAAAAACATAATTAACATCAACTGGAATACTAAACATAGAGGTTCAACCAAGTTCCACAATACATGTAGTCGGAGTAGATTTAAATGTCAATTATTTCTAGACAGGAAACATCCCTGCAAAATACTTGAGTGTAGACCTTACTGTGATCGGGTGTGGCATTTCTGGGTATCGCCATGCTCTCCTCACCAATAGATTTCTAGTGCCATGTTCGATGTCATATTCTGTCAACACAAGCTCTCTGTACCTGTAATTGACGAGTAACTCTCTTTCCTTTGAATTGTTCACCAACAAAAGTAGGTTATCATCCACGAATAGTATTGGATTTTCTCTGATGCTTTGACTCACAAACCTGCAGTATTGCTCTAATATTCTGTTTCCACCGGGGTCTTCATTCAAGTGCCAAATTGCTGCGACATAACCAAATTCATTGTGTGTATGAGCGAGGAGTGAAACTTTTTCCTTGTGGGTTAGTAAATTGTGAATGGTATATATTGTACCTACTGAAATAGACACCTCGCTAAATGATTCATCTTCAACACTGTAATATAAAATAGACTTGGGTGTAGCATAACTATCTCCTGTACTAGTTATCCAATACACATGACCATTATTAAAAATAGAGTTAGGGTCAATTTTTTCTACATCAGGGAGACAATCAACACAGTAAAACCATGTAGAACGCCTTGAACAATATCTAGAGAAAAAAACATAGGCATCAGCTATGTCCCTTTTGCACATATGTATGATTGTGTATGCATCTGAGTTTGGTACATGACCGAAACCATATATTGGAAAATATGATCTACCGTGGTCCCTGTGGGGGTCGAAAATTTCTCTAGAGCATTGTGTTGTTGGATTCCATACCAAAAGTCTTGTGTCATCTTGTTCACAGGAGAACTTGAAACATATGTTCCCGTTTGACACTCCCACAATACGAAACCACCCATGGATGCCAACTCCAAAAGGTTGCTGAACATGAACTTCTTCTCCGGAAGCAGCATTCAGTATATATAGTGAATCTGAACCCATTAACAGTAGTGAGTATCCAACATGAAACAAGACATGTTGATCTAACACTTTCTGCCTTCGCATGTGTTGTATGCATGTCTCTAGTTGGCGTAGCCGTCGGTGCCAGAATTTATTCAAGCACATACATCTCCCTACAGCTTTGGCACTACTTCGCAGGAAGATTTCTTGTAGCAGTTCATCCGGAATAATCGGCAAGGGAAGTTAGAATTTAGTCATTTTTCTAGACGCGCGTTTCGTAGTCTTGGTTTTCGGTTGGGTTTATACTGTAGTTTTTGTATGGTTGAAGTCTCTTGTTTGCTTTTAAGTAATGAACCTAAATTTCTCTAACTTATTAATTGTGTGAGATGTTGCATCCAACGAGAATTGATGTGGCAGAATATTGTGTTTACCGGTGTTATCGTAACCAGTTTGAACTAGGTGTTGTGTACCATTAAATTTGTCTCGTCTACCAAAGTTTTTGCCTATCCTAGTAAATAAATTCCGTTGGAATTCCAATATACTCCAATAAGCTTATCTTTGATATTTTGTTTATTTAGTTTGAAATTAGAAGCAACCACCAATTTTCCCATGTGTCCTGCATGTGTATTTACCTTATCTTGCTAAGTTTTATTTTGCTAATATAGTCACTCATCCGTTTACTTGATTTCAATATTATTGGCCTTATCACACCATTACAACCCCTCATCCTAAAGAAAACCATGTTACTCCCAATTTAATCATTTTCGTAGATTCTACATAAAGTATTTCTAATACCTAATTAGGATATTACCACTGCCACACCCTCATTCATGTAGCCACAGGAAAACAACAGTCAAGTCTTCCACATGAAAAAGCATTTGTTACCAAATTTTCTTATAAATAATGACTGGAATAAAAAAATTCTTCTGATGGTAGACTTGTGTGAGAGTTGATAAAAATAAACCAATAGATAATGTGTTATATACATTAACAAAATAACGATTTTCAACATGATAATTTACATTCAAAAAATCAAAGCTATTAGACAGAATACTAATCGAAGATGTCCACAAAAGTAAATATGTACATATAGACATGGGTACCGAAACACTATTACAAAACATTAGTTCACCATAAAACCTTAAACAAATAAATTTGTCATGTTCTGTCCTACGATGATGGTGTTCTCTGGTTCACAGACGAGTCGGAAGAGTCAGACGGCGAATTTCTTCGATACCTCTTACTAGGTCCTGCGACTGCCCTCCTACTAGGTCCTGCCACTGCACCTCCTCCCTGTTGAAGGAGGTTGAACCTGCAATAATTTTGGAAAATTTATTATACATCAATGAATATAAAAAGGCTATAAATTTACTTTCCTAAGTAAACAAGTTATTGTTACCTTAACTCGTGAGAACGCGGTGGTGAACCATGTTGCCTCCGATGCTGTCGGCGTAATAACCTTTCGGTCTCAAACGCAGCCAGCTGTGCATCCTTGTTGAAGTGTACCTTGCATCTGTCCGCCAGCCACTATTTGCTTTGGCCCGGTAATACGTTGGAGGCATATATCTCATCAACGGCTCTGGGCTTTTCTTCTGAATGAGTATTGTCCCATGCAAGCATGTAGAAGATACCCCAACCTACATAACTGAGTTCTAGAATAAGCCATGGAGTTGGTCGATAGAGAGATCTTATCCTCCCTATGTCTGATGCTTTGATCCAGTACTTATCACCGTCTCTCTTTGGGTGGATATGGAGACAATTGTCTTGTCTGTCTATGAAGTGGAGATCACTGGTTGTAAAGAACGAAAAGTTTCATACAATGTGCTGTAGAAACCGTACATCTTCCTATAGTCATAGAAACAAAATTACATGTTAAACAGATGTTGAAAAAAATTAGATACAAAAACGTAAAAAGAAATAACGTTTGTGGCATCTGACATAAACTTACATCTGTTGGGAATAGGTTTAAGACGAAATTCTGGTCAGGGCATCTTCTTACGTTCCTTAAAGCATTCACGTAACTAGCCACCACGAACCAAAAAATGAAAAGTCAGCATTGTTAAAAATAAGAAATCATGGAAGGACAGAACCGAAAATTGAGAAGTAATCAATGTTAAAAAGAACAAACCATGCAAAGACAGACGGTCGTGTGTGTGGAAAAAAATTGAACAAAAAGTAGATAATAGTTATATGCTTACCGGAATTCTGGCTCCATCTTTGTTTGCTAAGATTAGTGACTAGTTTCTGAAGTTGATAGGCGCGGTGATTGAATTAGAAGAGGGTTTAAAATGTTGTTGTCAAATGATTTTTTGGAGGAAGTCAAGTTTTACTTTTAAAGAGGGTAAAACCAAACGTCACACCAGTTGAAAATGAAGTTGAAGGGATATCTTGAAGCCATCCATTAGGATTCAAACCTCATCACTAATCAAACCTTTTCAAAAATCTAAACTGAATAATGAATACATATAATAAACTCTCTTTGAATTGTATTACTCTTGTTTGGTAAAGGTAAATGTAGTTTAATAACCATTCCTTGGTATACGTATCACTAAATGAATAAACATAACAAAGGTTACACAAAATAAAATAAAAAAATTATAATAAGTATAATCTTGTGTTAATATTTAGGTAAATTATTGAAATCATGTTTACTTAATTGATTTACAAAATATAGGAAATAATTCAAACCATTTTTTATTAACATAACAAAATGTGGTGTTCCATTCAAAAATGGACTAAAATAGCCCATTAATTAAATATAAATACCAAAATCTCAGCTAAAAAACTTTTTTTTATAAGAGGTTCGGGCCAACTAGTTCGGTTTTGTTATGACCCAGATGTTTTTCCTCATTCAGTAAGCGCAACACAAAACCTAAATCGAAAATTAACATCAAGTACTTCAACTAACATAATCATAATAAGTTATTGCAAGCATTAAAGTATTAAAAGTCTATGCAATGTACACAACTATTTTATTGCCTTAGGTATAAATAACTCAAAGCATATTTCCTATCCCCTTAACCAATCGCTCTTCCTTTTTAGATATTTCGTTGTAGTATTTCTTTGCTGCCTCAAGGACTTCCTGGGATTTCAAATTGAACGGATTAATGACCACATCAATAGCCAGCCGTAATCTTGTGCTTTCATTTACCTAAGCGCAAAAAAAAAAAATTCACACGCATACGTTAGATTAAAATTTTTAGATAATATATGAAACCATGAAAGCAATTTTATTTTATAATTACCTTAATATTGTAGTTACTCCTCCATTAGCACTCCTTCATCCAGGTTATCACCCAAACTCCACAATCATTCCTTGCATATTTAAAAAAAGTTTATTGAAGTCTATAACCAACTTAATTTCTAAGGGTACATGATCATAGCAAATGGAATGGTACTGTAAAAAATATTATCTTCCTTAACCAAGGCTGGCAGGAAAAGCAGTGTATAGCACAATAACAACGTCAATAAATATGTTAGCGGTCTCCTTTAGTTGTGCAAAAGGAAAAATTTTTCATCACACGTTAGCAAAATCATTGATGTCTCTCAGTAATTCAGAATTCAACAAGCAACAAAAACTTATAAGGTTTCTTACGAGTCATCGTTTTGCTCGCCAATCTCTGCAGGGTGTATTATAGGATATTTCAAAATTACTGGTCTGTGTGTTGTTTGGTTAGGATAGAAGGTCGAGTCATCAAGCATCTCCTCAATAAACAGTACCTGTAATCAAAGTAAAATTTATTTCATGTGTCAAGTCCACTGCCTGTTCAAGCAATTTAGAATTTATTTCCGCCTATTAGAAATTTTAAAACACTATCATTAGCTTGGCACAACGACGGCACCTGGTTCTGCTCGAGACGCATGGTTTAGAATCCAGTAATATTAAGTGTCTTTTTTCAATGTCAATTACAAGGAGGTACCAGTGCATGTTATCCTCATTCATTGGAACAAAAATCTAACAAAAAATACACAAATAAGTTATATTGGAATAAGCATTCTTTACTTACATTAACATATATTACGATAATTAAATTATAAACTTACCTTGCATAATGATTCAAACTCTCCCATGTATTCCTCAGCGTAATAGCGTTTCAAAGTCTTTGGGGAGTGAGTCCAATTAAGGGCAAATTGCTGAAATTTGATTTTTCGTGAACATGTATAAGATCAATGGAAACCAGTAGATGGAGAATCTATTAATGGTTTTCACTCACCGAAATAGTAGTGGGTAAAAACCACAAGCAGGGAAAACTGGTGTCCTTGCGTGCATCACACATGAGCATGCTTGATGTCAGGTTTATGATCTGCTTTATCGTTCGTTGTTTGACGGCCAATAAGAACAAATATAAACATATATTCCCTTATTAAAATTATTTTATATGTTAGGAATTTCATTTATGAAATTAACAAATGCTAATGACTGAAAAATCCATACCTCGTCCACCAATGGTTTGTTTGGCAGTAGAGTATACATGACTCTCCTATTAGCGTGCCACAAGTTTGCCTGTGAGATTATCTCCGAATTCAATTCTTCATCCTCCAGATCTGAACCAAAGACGTAGGTTATGACTAAAACTTCATCCTTGCACAGTGCCATATCAGCTGGGGGACGGAACAGAACAAGCGTCCACTGATAAAATGAAAACTAACCCGTTAGTTATTAATAGTTAATTAGAACAACAAATCTTTAACACTTACTTAACAGGAGATAACCCACCGCAGGTATCTTTGCGGATTCCTTCGCTAGTGGCAACTTTCTGTCAGTCGGGTTGAAGTAGCTAACATATACAGCCTTGTCTAAGCTACTCGGTATAACTGGTTCTATAGCTGTCTTCTTTCCAGTACCATCATCACTGAACAAACTTCGGCGAATAACATAATCATCTGGCGGTGTTTGTTCACACTTCGGAGACATTGAACAACACTTTGTAGCTATATGCGATATTGAATCTGCGGCTTGATGAATGCTGGACATGTTGGATCTAATCTTCTTGGAGGAATCTAGATGCCTCTCAAGAGTACTGGATGGCATGCTGAATCAGCTCATGATCACAGGCATTACTGTAGGGTTGAAGTTATCGGGCGGACCATTCTGAAATTAATCGTTTGTGGCATAGTTCCAAACACAGGGTAACACGTCTTGGTCTGGGAAGCAATCAGGTTTGAAAGTGTATTCATCATCGTCAACATTTGCGTTACCACTTCTTTTAAGGAACCTTCTACGACTGTAGTTTTACTGAAGTCCTCGCCAATCACTTTACCGGCTCCACTGTTAAAATTTACATGTAGTCGCTGGTCATGTATGGTGCTTCCTCGGAGACTATGAAAAACAAAACTAAAAAATATGAATACTTTATATTCGGAATCGGTTTAAAAGGACACTACTAGTTTGTCGAAATATAATTTAATTCTAACCTTGATGACAGTTCTATCACTTCCTTGTCGACTACTTTTCTTGAGATTTTTCTACTTTGTTCCTTTTTGGCTTCGTCGTCTCCCTTTTCTATTTTTTGTGTTGAGCGTCACTTCCCTTTGGCAGCCATTGGGTGTTTTAGCTGTTTAAATTAAAAAAAACATGAAAAATATTGCAACATGTACAGTTAATGAGTTGCACTCCACTAGCAAGCAAAATTTCTTAAAAGAATAACAAACATGATAGGTTGTCCCTACTATTCAAAGGAGTTTTGACAGCTGATTGATATTTGGTTGTAGACCTCTAATATATGAGGCAGTTTACGTATCCAGTTTATATTCCTAAAGTTTTGCAAAAAAATAATTTACATAAAACTCTATTTTCTGATTGGTAAAAGATAAGGCTCCAACCTTTTTTTTTAGTCGAAGTCTCCATCTTTTGGAACTAATTGAAGTTATTCAGCTCAATACATTAGTTTATTTACATTGACGTAGTCAAAGCTAATAAAAATTTTCTGGTAACCATCTATTTGTTTCTTAAACCAATCGGTTACTGGAAGATTTATTTTAACTTTCGTAATGAATGCTTGTCTCCATGAAGTTTAATCAATTAATTCTCATAAAGTACTATGCTCATATAACAGAATTGTGTTTGTTGTTATCTCTCATTATCACACACCCGGTCAAAGATTTAGCCCACAACAAAGTTTAATGCGACGGCTAAACACTCGAAAAGGTTAGTATGAAAATCATACACGTATTAGGTCAATAGCTCGAGAAAAGGGAAATGTTTTTTCCATTTCCTATGAGTTATATTCCTTTTCATTAACCATGTGTATTACATTACCTGTCTCCCATACACTTCTTTGATTTTTTGTTTGTCATGGACACTCATCATCTAATTTATTGCCTAATGACTTTTTTGTTTTCCACCTTTAGGCCGTCGCCTATTACTTATAGGAGACTGAACTTCCCATCCCTCATCACAAAGCACTTCTTTCCCCGAAAGAAAATAACGAAACTTACAACTAACTATTAGTAATATGTTTGGAACATTTTTAGTATAATTGATAGTAGCATAACATTGAAACTATTCACTATAAAACTGGAACCATTCACTCGAAGACCTTATACCTAGTCACTAAACAGTACATATTGAATCGTATGCATTGAACCGGAAATCAACAAACCATAAACCA
The DNA here is from genome assembly GCF_003086295.3 of Arachis hypogaea. Classification (NCBI taxonomy): domain Eukaryota; kingdom Viridiplantae; phylum Streptophyta; class Magnoliopsida; order Fabales; family Fabaceae; genus Arachis; species Arachis hypogaea. The sequence continues at coordinate 45,771,212 of NC_092037.1, read as the reverse complement.
TAGGCACGAAACCATTCAATCTAAAACCTAGTAACTAGTCCGTGAACCCTAGCCTGTATACATTGAACCAGAAACCGCCAAACCATAAACCATACGCATGAAACCATTCAATATAAGACCTAGTCACTAAACCGTACACATTGAACCGTACGCATTGAACCGGAAATTGCCAAACCATAAACCATACGCACGAAACCATTCATTAAAAGGCATAGTGACAAAACCGTGAACCCTAAACCGTACACATTGAACCGAAAACCGCCAAACCATAAATCGTAGGCACGAAACTATTCACTCTAAGACCTAGTCACTAAACCGTACACATTGAACCGTACGCATTGAACCGTAAACCACCAAACCATAAACCATATGCACGAAACCACTCACTATAAGACCAAGCGACCAAACCATGAACCCTAAACCGTACACATTGAATCGAAAACCGCCAAATCATAAACCATAGGCACGAAACCATTCACTATAAGACCTAACGACCAAACCGTGAACCCTAAATCGTACACATTAAACCGAAAATCGCCAAACCATAAACCCTAGGCACAAAACCATTCACTCTAAGACCTAGTCACTAAACTGTACACATTGAACCATACGCATTGAACAGGAAACCGCCAAACCATAAACCATAGGCACGAAACCGTTCACTCTAAGACCTAGTCACAAAATCGTACACATTGAACCATACGCATTGAACCGGAAACCGCCAAACCGTTAACCATACGTATGAAACCACTCACTATAAGACCTAGCATCCAAACCGTGAACCCTAAACCGTACACATTGAACTGAAAACTGCCAAACCATAAACCATAGGCACGAAACCATTCACTCTAAGACCTAGACACTAAACCGTACACATTGAACCGTACGCATTGAACCGAAAACCGCCAAAGCATAAACCATACGCACGAAACCATTCACTATAAGACCTAGCGACCAAACTGTGAACCCTAAACCGTACACATTGAACCGGAAACTGCCAAACCATAAACCATAGGCACGAAACCATTCACTCTAAGACCTAATCACTAAACCATACACATTGAACCATACGCATTGAACCGGAAACTGCCAAACCATAAACCATACGCATGATACCACTCACTATAAGACCTAGCGACCAAACCGTGAACCTTAAACCGTACATATTGAATCGGAAACCGCCAAACCATAAACCATTGGCACGAAACAATTCATTCTAAGACCTAGTAACAAAACCGTACACATTGAACCGTTTGTATTGAACCAGAAACCGCAAAACCATAAACCATAGGCACGAAACCATTCACTATAATACCTAGTCACTAAACCGTACACATTGAACCGGAAACCGCCAAACCATAAACCATAAGCACGAAACCATTCACTCTAAGACCTAGTCACTAAACCGTACACATTGAACCGAAAACCGCAAAACCATAAACCATAGGCACGAAACCATTCACTCTAAGATGTAGTCACTAAACCGTACGCATTGAACCGTCTGCATTGAACCGAAAACCGCCAACCCATAAACCATACGCACGAAACCATTCACTAAAAGACCAAGTGACCAAACCGTGAACCCTAAACCATACACATTGAACTGGAAACCGCCAAACCATAAACCATAGGCACGAAACCATTAACTCGAAAACCTACTCACTAAACCGTACACATTAAACCGTACACATTGAACCAGAAACCGCCAAACCATAAACCATACACACGAAACCACTCACTATAAGACCTAGCGACCAAACCCGTGAACCCTAAACCGTACACATTTAACCGAAAACTGCCAAACCATAAACCATAGGCCCGAAACCATTCACTCTAAGACCTAGTCACTAAACCGTACACATTGAACCGTTTGTATTGAACTGAAAACCGCAAAACCTTAAACCATACGCACGAAACCATTCACTATAAGACCTAGTCAATAAACTGTACACATTGAACCGAAAACCGCCAAACCATAAACCATAGGCACGAAACCATTCACCCTAAGACCTAGTCACAAAACCGTACAAATTGAACCGAAAATCGCCAAACCATAAACCATAGGCACGAAACCATTCACTCTAAGACCTAGTCACTAAATCGTACACATTGAACCGTACGCATTGAACCAAAAATTGCCAATCCATAAACCATACGCACGAGACCATTCACTAAAAGACCTAGTGACCAAACCGTGAACACTAAACCGTACACATTGAACCCGAAACCGCCAAACCATAAACCATAGGCACGAAACTATTCACTCTAAGACCTAGTCACTAAACCGTACACATTGAACCGTACGCATTGAACCACAAACTGCCAAACCATAAACCATAGGCACGAAACCATTCACTATAAGACCTAACGACCAAATCGTGAATCCTAAACTGTACACATTGAACCGGAAACCACCAAACCATAAACCATAGACACGAAACCATTCACTCTAAGACCTAGTCACTAAACCATACGCATTGAATCGTACGCATTGAACAGGAAACCGCCAAACCATAAACCACAGGCACGAATCCATTTACTCTAAGACCTAGTCACTAAATCGTACACGTTGAACTGTACGCATTGAACCGGAAACCGCCAAACCATAAATCATACGCACGAAACCACTCACTATAAGAACTAGCATCCAAACTGTGAACCCTAAACTGTACACATTGAACCAGAAACTGCCAAACCATAAACCATAGGGACAAAATCATTCACTCTAAGACCTAGTCACTAAATCGTACACATTGAACCGTACGTATTGAACCGGAAACTGCCAAACCACAAACCATACGCACGAAACCACTCACTATAAGACCTAGCATCCAAACCGTGAACCCTAAACTAAACACATTAAACCGAAAAATGCCAAACCATAAACCATAGGCACGAAACCATTCACTCTAAGACCTAATCACTAAACCGTACAGATTGAATCGTACATATTCAACTGGAAACTTCCAAACCGTTAACCATACGCACGAAACCACTCACTATAAGACCTAGCATCCAAATTATGAACCCTAAACCGTACACATTGAACCGGAAACTGCCAAACCATAAATCATAGGCATGAAACCATTCACTCTAAGACCTAGACACCAAATCATACACATTGAACCGTACGTATTGAACCGAAAACCGCCAAAGCATAAACCATACGCACAAAACCATTCATTATAAGACCTAGCGACCAAACCGTGAACCCTAAACCGTACACATTGAACCAAAAACTGCCAAACCATAAACCATAGGCACGAAACTATTCACTTTAAGACCTAATCACTAAACCATACACATTGAACCGTACGCATTGAACCGGAAACCGCCAACCCATAAACCATACGCACAAAACTACTCACTATAAGACCTAGCGAACAAACCGTGAACCTTAAACCGTACACATTGAACCGGAAACCGCCAAACCATAAACCATTGGCACGAAACCATTCACTCTAAGACCTAGTCACTAAACCGTACGCATTGAACCATTTGCATTGAACCAAAAACTGTCAAACCTTAAACCATACACACGAAACCATTCACTATAATACCTAGTCACTAAACCGTACACATTGAACTGGAAACCGCTAAACCATAAACCATAGGCACGAAACCATTCACTCTAAGATCTAGTCACTAAACGGTACACATTGAACCGAAAACCGCAAAACCATAAACCATAGGCACGAAACCATTCACTCTAAGACGTAGTCACTAAACCGTACACATTGAACCATATGCATTAAACTGAAAACTCCCAACCCATAAACCATACGCACAAAACCATTCACTAAAAGACCAAGTGACCAAACCGTGAACCCTAAACGATACACATTGAACTGGAAACCGCCAAACCATAAACCATAGGCACAAAACCATTAACTCGAGAACCTACTCACTAAACTGTACACATTAAACCGTACGCATTGAACTGGAAACTGCCAAACCATAAACCATACGCACGAAACCACTCACTATAAGACCTTGCGACCAAACCCGTGAACCCTAAACCGTACACATTGAACCGAAAACCACCAAACCATAAACCATAGGCCCGAAGCCATTGACTCTAAGACCTAGTCACTAAACCGTACACATTGAACCGTTTGCGTTGAACTGGAAACCGCCAAACCTTAAACCATACGCTCGAAACCATTCACTATAAGACCTAGTCACTAAACCGTACATATTGAACCGGAATCCGCCAAACCATAAACCATAGGCACGAAACCATTCACACTAAGACCTAGTCACTAAACCGTACACATTGAACCGAAAACCACCAAACCGTAAACCATAGGCACGAAACCATTCACTCTAAGACCTAGTCACTAAACCGTACACATTGAACCGTATGCATTGAACCAAAAACTGCCAATCCATAAACCATACGCACGAAACCATTCACTAAAAGACCTAGTGACCAAACCGTGAACCCTAAACCGTACACATTAAACTGGAAACTGCCAAACCATAAACCATAGGCACGAAACTATTCACTCTAAGACCTAGTCACTAAACCGTACACATTGAACTTTACGCATTGAACCGCAAACTGCCAAACCATAAACCATATGCACGAAACCACTCACTATAAGACCAAGCGACCAAACCATGAACCCTAAACCGTACACATTAAATCGGAAACTGCCAAGCCATAAACCATAGACACGAAACCATTCACTATAAGACCTAACGACCAAACCGTGAATCCTAAACTGTACACATTGAATCGGAAACCACCAAATCATAAACCATAGGCACGAAACCATTCACTCTAAGACCTAGTCACTAAACCATACGCATTGAACCGTACGCATTGAACAAGAAACCGCCAAACCATAAACCATAGGCACGAAACCATTTACTCTAAGACCTAGTCACTAAACCGTACATATGAACCGTACGCATTGAACCGAAAACTGCCAAACCATAAACTATACGCACGAAACCACTCACTATAAGACCTAGCATCCAAACTATGAACCCTAAACTGTACACATTGAATCGAAAACTGCCAAACCATAAACCATAGGCACAAAACCATTCACTCTAAGACCTAGTCACTAAACCGTACACATTGAACCGTACGTATTGAACCAGAAACTGCCAAACCATAAATCATACGCACGAAACCACTCACTATAAGACCTAGGATCTAAACCATGAACCCTAAATCGTACACATTGAACCGGAAAATGCCAAACCATAAACCATAGGCACGAAACCATTCACTCTAAGACCTAGTCACTAAACTGTACAGATTGAACCATACGTATTGAACCGAAAACCGCCAAACCATAAATCATACTCACGAAACCATTCACTAAAAGACCAAGTAACTAAACCGTGAACCCTAAACCATACACATTGAACTGGAAACCGCCAAACCATAAACCATAGGCACGAAACCATTAACTCGAGAACCTACTCACTAAACCGTATACATTGAACCGAAAACAACCAAACCATAAACCATACGCACGAACATATTGAACTGTACGATTTGAACCGTACACAGTGAACCGTAAACCCTAAACCGAACACATCGATAACACTAAAATGCAGTGTTGGTATAAAGTTGCTTAAGCTAAATAACTTGGCATGATTCATAAAATATGGGGAGGTTTACCAAATTTAACTTCAATTTCTCTTTATTAGATAAAGGTATCGCATGTTCTATTTCAAGAAGAAACTATAAACCGTACCTAGTGGTATCCATAATACCATATACCTGTATACTACGTAATTAAGGCCATTAATTAATATTCCAATAGGTAGGTGATGGTTAGTCTAGGACTACGAGCAACAACATGGTGCAATAAAGTGGAGACCATGCTGCATGCGTACAAGAAAGAGGCAAGGAGTTGGTGGACTACTCACAAAAACTACAACTACAAACTATATGCTTACAAATTCTACCCCATACAACATGGATACTAGAAGAAAGCCCTCAAGCATGGCAGTCGAATGTTTGGAAATGTTCCATGAAATCGATCGAACTGCATTCAGGATGCTGACACAAGACCTTCACCGTGAAGTTAAATAGTCCTTAATGGTCATCACATTTCTACTATCAATGGAGACCATGGGACTGAGTGGTATTGTGCAAACTGCCATAAAAAAGGACGGCTGGTTTATGAACAGTCTTGCCGAGAATTATGTCATCTGTTTGTAATGCCTACTATCTCCAAAGTTCTCAGGGGTTGTGGACAAATCCAGAAAACTAGAAACCCTCAGACACACGTTGAAAACTGAGCTCACCTTATACTAGGTTCATAGGATGAGATCCATCCTCCTAACGATAATTTTCGATACCCTCTCAAATATTTGCACTAGAATTCTAGGAGACATAACAATGGATGCTGTGTGGTTGGAGTATCAGAGGAATCCTGTAAGACTATTGGGTTTCAACACACAGGACTAGGGCATATCAGTTGCACCAGAGGAATTGAGTAGACATAACAATGGCCAACGAATGCATATGCAACAAGGAGGAAGGCAAATTGAGCAAGATAAGGGAAAGTAGAAGTACATCTGCAAGGAGCTGGACGATGTGGAACGTCCAAAGACATTGACCGTATGCTTTGGTCGAGAGTCTATGCCCACTGCAGATGGCATTGCTGAGTTTTTCTGCAACTTGTTTGGTCATGTGGTTCAAAGGGTGACAATCATGCCTCGGAGGGACAAAGACTCCGGTGATTTTGCTTTCGTTCTTTTCAACGACACATCAATTCCACGCATTTTCATGGGGGACAAAAATGTTGTTCATCATACCATACAAGGCATAAAAAGTTGGATAAGATGGTGGACAAGAACACATTATCGCTGTGTGGATTAGTCTACAATAGACGATAAAGGTTAGTGTCATTTTTTCAAATTAATTTAGTTACACCAGAATGTTTACTTGTTAAGGGAGCTGATTTATACGTTATATGGAATTAAAACACCATTCGATATACCACAAAAGCACAAATGGTTATTTTTTTATATCCAATTTAAATTATCGTTCCATTATATGTTACCGGATTTTGTTGATAAAATCTTGATCAATCTGGTTCCTTATTCGGCTGTGGTCATGAAGTTTAAATTGGAAATAAGAAACCCTATGACCAGTAATTAAGTTCATGTCGTTTGGAGTTCTTCACCATCCACCTCCCAAAGATAAGATATTATGATGTAGTTGTACTTGTTGGGACTAACGTAGGGGACATACCAGAAATATTTTTTGGAAATATAAACGTTGAATATCACCTTTTTTAGTTGAACATTTTGAAATCGGACTGGTGTATGTGGCAGACACATTGTGTATAAATTTTTATTTCTTTTCGTGGGCCCTAAAGCTGTTGTTAGTAAAAAAAGAATCTTTCTAAAACATAAAGGATTATACACTATGTCCAAAAATTCCAATTGAAATTTAAATGGGCCAGTGACAATATACTTGTTTGGAATTCCAGTACATTTTTTTTTTACTTTTTAAAACCCAAAACCGGGAGAGTGCCCCAATTAACATATAACAAAGTGAAGAAATCAAATAAACCCAACATTCATGAGGGAATACAATATTGTGACAATGATTTTGTTATGGCCACAAACAAATCTTGCACAAGAAAAATAGCTAAACCTCTAAAATTCTTGTCATGGCAAAACTTATTGTTTAACAGTTAACATGACATTTTTTTCTATTAAATGCTTAACCTAATCGAATCTGTTCCCGACAGATTATTGTTATCATTTATGATATGTGCATCCAGTTTTGTTTGGATTCAGTAGCATTGTATTTGCATTCAGTATTTGGATACACTACTTATAACCAAATGTAGTCGCAATAAAATAGAATGCAAGATATGCACCATAAATACAAACAAAAAATATCACAAATGGTCACCAAATGTCAAACACAGCATATCACATACAAAATAACACATTCAGAATAACATTTTGATTAATTACACTACACATGAAATTTTAAAGGTCTGCATAAATCTGCTAAGTTGACCCCTGGTTAACGAACGAGTCAGGGGAGGTCGTGGGTCGCTGTCGCTTACTAGGACCTGCCTCAGCCCCCCACCATGTTGCCACTTGTTGACACTGTAGTTGAGTTAAAAAAATTTAGGCATAAAAATTGAAAACGTGAGAAATTAGACTAGAAAATAGTGGTCAGATGTTGCTCACCCTGACTGCTGAGTATCCAAATGATGCTGTTGTTGGCTTCGGCGGTGATTTCTAAGGAACATATCGGTGTGGTAGACTCTAAGTTGGGCTTCTTTGTTGAAGTAAGCACCGCACACCGAAGATAAGCGTTGTATAATTTGTTCAGGCAACACCTTCAACGCATACAGTTTGTCAACGACACACGAAGGTTCATCTATTCGGTTAATGTCCCTGACGATCATGTAGAATACTCCCCAGCCAACGTACCTAAGCTCCACACTCAGCAAAGAAGATCGTCTATACATGCGTCGTATCCTCCCTAAATCAGCTCCCTTAATCCAGAACCTGTCACCGTCTCTTTTGGGCGTGATGTGGAGGCAATTGTCTTTAGTGTCTATTAAATAAAGATCCGTGGTACTGTACCACTTGAATAGATTCACGATATTAGGTGGAAATTCAATATCATCCTGTGGCGGAACAAGACAAAACCATGGCAAGTTAGTGTTCCAAATATTTTTTAACAGAAGCATAACAACGAAACAAGGAAAATTTGTGGATTAACGTACATCTGTTGCGAAGAGTCCGAAGACATAAAACTGGTTGTACGATTGTCGTATGTTCCTTAATGCATTAACATACCTAACCAAAATGAAGAAACAATAACAAATAAAAAACAAGGGAGCAAAAACTAAAAGAAAGGATGATTTATAGCCAAACATTTCGTGACTCTTTATTTACTTATTCTCTGCATGCAGTTATTTAAATATGCTCGGCTTAATTATTTACATATACGGCTGATATCAAGGGAGGTAGTAAAAGATTGAAGAAGATGCTTACCGGAATTCAGCTTCCGTTCTTGTTTAATTACTGCGAAGATGGATGTGGTTGAAGGGAGGGAGATGCCAAGGAAGTGTTCAGACGAAGAATAGTTGATTAATGAGTTTTACCTTTTTCTTTTGAGTTTTTTTGCTATGTTACTATGTTAGTTGAGTGTTTATTAAACCTTTTAATGTGAAAATAATCCAAACGTCGAATCAGTGGTAGAGGGTACTTATTATTAGCCAACTCTTTGTGTTATCCTAATGTTTGGAAAACATAAAATACCCTTTAATTGATTGATTATCAAAATATTTTGGAAATGTATCGTTTATAAATGTGTAGAGATCCCCTTTAATTGAATCACAAATGTTTTCAAAATTGTACACGTTGTTGATAAAGAAAATGTTGTAACTAATTTATTTTTAAATATGAATTGAATTGCAAACTAGTTTATTTGTTAAATACTATTATATATCAAGAAAGCATGTAATCAAATGATTTCAAAATTTTAATTTACCCAGTAAAGTTTGCCTCAACCATGAAAGATTTTTTAGTTTTAATTATGTTAATAACTAACGTTGAAGAATTTAAATTTAAACACTAATAGTTATCAAAATAGGTAGTCATAGGCATTAAAAAAATTAAAGATACCTAGTAATCAAATGATTTCAAATATTTAATTTAAATTTTAAAAAATAAAAAGTTTGTTTCAACATTCAACCGTTTATATTTTAATTTAGTATTAATTGCGCTAGTAACAAATGTTGAAGAATTTAATTTTCAAAGAAAATACTAGTAGTTACGTAGAAACCCATTAATTAAATTAATTCTTTTATTTAAGTCATAAAATGTGCTTCAACAACTTTGCTAACATTAATTGGGTTAATAGCATACACTTAATAATTTCATTTTCCTAAGATTTTTTTTGAAGGCAAATTAAATTTTTTTCAGGTTTTCATAAACAACAGGCATTGATAGAGGGGGATTTACGGGGAGTTATAGGGATAGAATGGAAGATTTGTTGACGATTATCCAAAAACGTCACGTTTTAATATCTCAATTAAAATTTTAATTTTTTTTAAAACGCCGCGTTTTAATAGCTCATTTTAAATTTAATTTTTTTTCCTTCAAAAGCGTGCAACTTACGTATCCTTCACTTTTCAGTTTCCATCTTCCTTCATAAAACACTCCTCCTTGTAACCCAAAACTAACACACTTTGCTGCTGAAGGTTTCGACTCCAAGAGTTTCTTTTCTACGAAAATCTCGACCAAGGTAAAACTCTATCCTAACTCTTCTCTTGATAGTGATTGGTTATTATCATCATCTTCACACAATGTCCATGTAATAAAAATTTAATCGTAGTAAAACCAATATTAGCCAGTTAAGGTATTTTAAATGAATGGGTGACTGATTTGGGTTTCTCATTTGTTCATCTGAAAAGGATTTTATGCATTTAGGTTTGATTAAGATTTTTCTGCTAAAGATTCAAAAGTTCACGACATTCACCTGTTTCAACAAAATGAAGAAACACTGTTTGTGAAAAAAATTGAACCACTTTCTTTCCAGTACCAAAGAACATGCATGTCTGTAGATTTTGAATCGTAGTGTCAGTTGTATGATTTTTTTACATGAACTCTGATGTAGTTCATTTTTCAACATGAACTCTGTGTTACACTTGCCATAGATGTCGTCTTCAAAGGACAAGGGTAAGAGAAAGCTACCGATGGATCAGTGTACAACACAGAACTACAAGTTGAGGTTTCTGAAGCCAGTAATAAGGCCATCAATATTCAAACTGGTAAATCACCGCCCTTGACTACAGAGCTTTAAATTTTCTTGTTTGTGCGATGCTATCAATGTTTTTGACCCAACTTGACCTATGTGTAACAGTCATTACCTATAACTCCGGATGAACTCCCAAACCGTACCCCGTACCTGGACCTGGTTGTGCCTGACGGAAGGAATAACCCCTTTCGGTGCTTTTGGTTGCCAGTCCTAAGTGGCAAAATTGCATTGACTCGTGGCTGGCAGGAGTTCTACCAGACGTACAAAATCAATCTGGACTCCATGCTCTATTTCACACACAAAAGAAAACTCCAATTTCCAAGTCCGGATATTTGATTTTGGTGGCATTGAGAATTCATACCAACTCCGTGATCCTGAGGAACCACCATATGTAAGGACTGGTGACTATCAAATTGCAAAATGTATCAACATCCCTCTTTCAACCAGTGCTAAAGCTGTTGCTGCTAAGATAAAATCCAAGTGGCCCTTTTTTGTGATGGACCTAACTGCTCGCATGATGTCCTCACGATTGTTGGTAAGCATTAACTTGTTACAACTTGTTTTTTAAAAATTTTTTTTCTACAGAAGCATTAAACTACCTGATACTTACTGAAATATCTTTGTTTAAATCAGCCTAATGTCCCTCATCTCAGTCACTTCACTGGTCAGAGGCACGCTATCATCCTTACACACGGCCACATAGAGGTTGAAGCTACATATACAAGGTACAGTGGAAAAAAGGGACGGTAGCTTCGGTGTTATTTCTGGAGGATGGAAGAATTTTGCTTCATTGTGCAACTTCAAGCCAGGTGGTGTGTGGATCTTCGAGGTGATATCCACTGAGCCAGTGATGATTATCCAAGTTCGATGCAGATATGATGCCTTAAGATGAGGAATAGAAGGCGTAAATAATGAAGGTGTTTGACATGTTTGTCCTTATATAATGATAAAACTTTTTCCGTAGTTTTAGGAATTATGAAACTATATTTTCTATTTCTTGTTTGTTGAACAGTTATTTTGCCTTTTTTGTGTGTGATGAATTTGAAAACAAACTTGGGTATTAACTTAATCAGAATCGCATTCGCAATTAATGTAGCTTTCTGTACGTTTTTAATTGAGTTTGTCATTTTAACTTGATGAGAATTTTTTTTTCAAGTTCAAATGGCTGAATGGCCTTTTTTTCCTGGAAATAATCCCAGAATGAAATTATTCCTTTGGGGAATAAACAGTATTTTTGTTTGTTAGCCTTTGACATTCACTTAACTAATTTTTATATATAAAAAAAATTTATTAACCATTCGTCGTTGGAGAACTAGTGTATTTTACCGGAATTTGGTTAAAATGAGAATTTTTTTTGTAATTGCACAAACCTTTTAAAAAAATATGGTCTAATCAGTCAGAAAGACAAGAGAATCGCATGGTTTTGTTAATGTAAAATTTTTTGAGCTTGGTTTAATGAAAAAATGTTTTTCTTTTTTGGTACTTGATCATAAGATTAAAAAATAAACCCGGCCCAATCAAATCACTAAAATAGCCCAACCACAGTTTTTTAATGACTCTATGCTCGGTAATTTATTGTAGTTGGGCTTACATTTCTGCTGGGTTCTAGGTCCAGTGTGGAGTGTGTATTTTTTTTTCTTAAGGTCCTTAAGCACATGTAATCAGAGGGTGATCCATAATCATAAACAAAGTAGGTCACCGCATACTTTTTATATCATCATCCTATCTCCTCAGCCCTATCATGTTCGTGGTGGTGAGTACCTTTCGGGCGTTCAAGTGCATATCTTCATCGTAAGAACTCATTCGTCTCCCCTTGGATTAACATGTTTGACTTTATACATTATAAGGTATGGGGATCTGTGTGTTTCTCATTTGGTGTTTTTTTGAATCATTTTGAAATCAGATGGACAGCGGTTGAAACATTGGAAACACCACGGAGTAGGTTGTGTCCACTGGGAAAGGAAATTGATGAAGAACCTAAAACCCAAAGGCTACAGGGTAAGTAGCAGTTTCGTGGATCCTTTTTTTAGGTTTACTGAATTAATTGATTTTTTGATTCATCAATTGTGTATATTTGTCGTGCTGAGTTTTCTTAATCGGTTGTTTGTGCAATCATGATGGTACTGGGATCAAAGATCAGGCCAGGGGCTATTCGATAAAAAAATACGGATAACTTAGCATAGAGAACAATAGTGACGATGATGGTTAATAACCTTTGGTGACGCACGAAGAATCTATGAAGACCGATACTGGAACACAGGTAAGCTTAAGCAGCAGTTAATTTACATTGTGCTGTATTAATTTTGTTCATTAACGTGTTTGGTGGACCATATAATTAAACTCAAATTCGTTGGAATTACCAACCGGAAATGAAATAAACGGAAAAGAGACTAAGAAAGAAGAGGTTAATGTTTGGTTGAATGAAGGTTTGGTACAGAGTTCTCAAGTTACAGAGATTAAAGTCTATGTATTTTGTGGTATGTACGTGTTACGGTAAATCCTAGTTTAAATTTGTTGTGATCCATTAGGGTGACTCCGTGGTTGATTATTCGAGTTTGAGAAGTTTCTATGACGATCACTGCTGTGTGGGAAATGATTTTCTGATTCGGACAGTGGCGATCGTTACGAAAATTTCTCAAACTTGAATAATCAATCTCTGAGGTACTCAAACGAATCACCATGAATTTGAATTTGGATTAACTACTACGCTTAGAAACCACAAAATATTTATGCTTTAGTCTTAGCAACTCATCAATTCTGTGCCAACCTTCATTCATCCAAACATTGATATCTTCTTTCATGCTCCATCCTCCTTTTAGTTTATTTTCGGTTGGTAGTTCCAACGATATCGGAGTTAACGGTTGTCCATGACCTTTGTTACAAATTAAAAAATAGAAATTGATTTTGTTATACTGCTAGTAGCTTAATATTAATTAACACAGAATGTCTTACTGGTAATTATTCTAACACATTCTCAACTACATTCATGAAGAGGAGTCGGATGAATACTTCTTGGATAAAAAAATTGTTAGACAAATGAATTTTCAATTGTCTTCTATGGGATAAACATAACATGGGAAAGGAGGGAGATGGTAGTATTTGGTTGTGTGAATGCTGGTCCAGAGTTGTTTAGTTATTGGAATTAAAGCTTGGGTATTTCGTGGTTGTTGGATATGAAGGAGAATCTATGTTTAGGATCTTAGTGAGGCGTTCGAGTGAATCAGAGATTGAATATACGAGTTTGACCAATTTCCATGGTGACGATCATGACCATGTGGGAAATAATTTTTCGATTCATATGGGGGTGAGCATTATGGAAACTTCTCAAACTTGAGTATTCTATCTCCGAGGCACTCAAATAGATCACCACGAACTTAAATCCAGATTCTCCTTTGTATTCAAGAATCACGAATTACACATGCTTTTATTCGAATAACTCAACAAGTCTGTTTCAGAGTGCATTCAACCACACACTATCATCTTCTTTCTTGCTATATTTTACATTCATTCTATCCCCGTTGGAACTTCCAAGCCCATCGGTTTTTGTAGACCTTCATAGTTTCTGTTTAAGACAATACAATAAGAAAGAATGAATTAGACAAAACCGACCCGAAACTGTGAATAACACAAGTTTGTTGTTGTAGTGTCCCCATGAATTAACTATATATGTTGCTTCTATAATTCCTTAATGACCTTCATATGCTTAATATAAATTTAAACACTAGGTTGTTGTTGTACTGTCCTTGTAAATGCACTATATCGGATGCTTCTATAACTACTTAATGAGATTCCTATGCGTTAGATAAATTGACCACATCTTTAATTTTTTTTGCAAGAGGTGACTGACGGTTTTGGTTGACTACATGGTTGAGTTGCATGTTCAAATGGCTGCGTGAATCAAGTAATTATAATATTGCAGTCTTTGCTTTCTTGAACTATCTTCACATATACTTTTCTTACAGTCATTGTTAATTAATTTTTAATATCAGGTCATAATAGTCAACAACGTTACGGATGCCAGATGACTACATTTTGGAAATATTCAAGCTCTCAATCCGAGGAAGCAAAACCCTGCCTATCAAAGTCATGCTGTAGTCAAATAGCTGATAACATAGAAAGATTCACTATTGTTCAACTTAAAGGAAATGTCTGCAGGGTTTCAAACATTTATTATTCCTAATGTTAAATTCTGTCAGTATGTAAGACTCTAACAACTTCAAAATTTTATTGAACCTAATAATCGAAACTATGATATGCGCGAATATAAATGTGTTTGTGTTTACGATTTTCTGCTTCATATATAATAGATTTATGACACATATATATTTGAAACTGCTTTCATACACAAGGTGCCATTTCCCCTTAAAAAAATTTCCAATGAATATAGGAAATCTATAATAACAAAATAGATTCACAACCTCAACGTAACAAAAGAGATTTACAACCATCGATGAACAATTCAACCTTGGAGACTACAACCCATTCAATCTAATAATTTGGTTGGTAAATCAAATGCACTAAGAAGGGGAAAAAATCCATTAACACAGCTCTAATTTATCAACTATATTGCATAACCACAATGGTAGGAAGTCCTTACCCAAAAGTCAACCACAATTAACTGCAACGAGAATACAGCAATGTAAGCAAATCACATACATATTATTGAACATAATTATCATCCTAATGGACATATTCACAGTTAATGTAAATAACTACAAATTAAAACTCCTCAATACCAAGCAATGACAAATACATTGCGGTCAGTAAATCAGGATAGATCATGCTTTTAGAACCAATTATATTTGCATTGCACTAAATTCAGAAGACTAATTCCTTCAAATGGTCAAAATGTCCTATGCATCAACGCGAACAATGCCATGTATGATCCTTGTTTGTTGCCACAAGGCAGTGACGATGGTAACGGATCTCAGACATCGATCTGCACATGTGGTGTGTCACATTTCTCCTCAATGACATCATTAACACATTCATAGTTCGTGAATGAATGTTTCTTGTCCTGCTGTGACTCCTTCACCTACTTATGACATCATAATCCCCAATCAGAAACCATAATCATGCATAAAACCATAATGGTCATTCATCACAAAGTGGTTAAGAGGAGTTTTACGCATCACACCTGAGTTAACGAGTAGAGATTTTTATTGAAAAAACCATTCGTTGACGCGATGTCAATGGATTCACTGCTTTCATGGAGGCTCCGCTGTTTTATAAATTTTTTTAAACAAGAAGAACGAGATCTTTATTAATTTACTCAGTTCATGACACAGAAATTAGAGGTTTAGATTCAAAAAAATTACCTCATCAAAATTGTTGTCTTTACCCTTTCGGTTCTTCATACCCGTCGTTGTAAACTTCCTTGTTCCACCCTTTTTAAAAGGCTGCGCAAACAGAGGAACATTCACATAGTTTAATGGTTTTTAAAGGAAGACACACCGAAAAAGATATTCACAGTAGGAGCCTAGTTAGAATAAACAAATCGTACCTTGGTCTTAGGTCCTGAGTGGTGTTCGGACTTAACTGAGATCGACCTCGAAGAATTAGCAAACCTTTTTGGACTAAAACCTGAGTCCTTGGCTGATGCATTGTCGTCTGATCGATCACGAGGGTTACCTTCCACACTATGCTACATCAGATCTGGAAAAGCGTTTGTAGTAATGACCGTACTTGTGGCAATTAGAGCATGCTCTCTTCTTCCTCCAAGAAGACCTCTTGGAAGGGGCTCCTTTGCTTTTGACAACAAAGGGATCGTTGATGCCTTTCACGTTAACATTAGGAGTTGACTTGCCTTGTTTGCGTGACTGCAGGCGGATAACTAAATTGACAAGTTCAGACTAGACTTTATCAAAGTCTGCAACATCCTTACAAGCAATATCACACAGCTTGTTGCAATTCGATGCCAATGCACCAACTCGAAACTTTAAGACCCTTTCGATGTCATCATTCACAGGCATTTCTGTGCTAATAAATTTATACTTTGCATTCTCTGTCCACCTTTTGTAGATCAACGAATCTGGAAACTCAAGTATGTTTTTGAACTTCATGGCACAGAAGACATGACTACACAGAATACCACGTGATTCAAACAGCTTGCACGAGCACGAGAACAGATTCTTACCTCTATCGACTTCCACCCGTAGATCTTTGGCCGGGTCTCCGAGAGCAGTCACACTGAACTTGACCTTGTCCAAGGTTGTGCTTAGTACCTTGATATTCAAAGCCCCTACCCTCTGAATCTCATTACGAATTTCCTTGAAAATGTTTTGTGTGAAATAACATGATGCAGATCTTTCATATACCTCCAACGAGGTAATCATCACTGGCTCTGAGAACTGAGACTTAAAGTCAGTTATTAATTCATTGTTTCTATACTCCTTTAAGGCACTATCCAGGTTATGCATGAAATCAATGAGGGTGTTCTTGCGATTAACATAAAATCTGATGAGAGAATTTATACATTCGCACTGTGATGTCGTCCTTATGTAACCGAAAAACTTATCCCGGAGGAAACAATGGGACCACATCGCACGAGTTTCGTACGTCTTTTCCATCCAGGTACTCCCAACAAGGTTGTGCTTATCCAAAATGGCTGCCCATCTCCGATCAAAGTCTCTCTGGTCGTTGTTGTCGTATATAAGACACTTAAAATCGCACAGGAAATTAGGATTCTTTATATTTTCACATGCATTTCTCTGCATATGCCATCCGCATAACCGATGGGCCGCATCAGGAAGAACATTCTTGATTGCATCTCGCATGGCAAGGTCTCCATCAGTTATTACTGCTTTAGGACTTTTTCCACCCATCGCTTCAACAAAAGTTTCCAACAACCACTTATACGTCTCTGTGGTTTCGTCGGATAGTAGGCCGGAGCCAAAGATAACAGTCTGCCCGTGATGATTGCATCCGGAGAAAATGACCAAAGGCTTGTTGTATTTATTCTTCTTGTAGGTTGAATCAAAGGCAACAATATTTCCAAAGCAGTGATAGTCGATAATTGACTGCCCATCTGCCCAAAAAATATGCTCGAGCCTTTCGTCACTAGTGAACGTATACTTTCCAAAGAACAGCGGATCATTGTTTGACTTGCCAATCAGATAGTTTATTACCACATTGGCATCCCCGTTTTTAACTTTCGACCGACGATAACGATCAATGTGGTTGTACAAATCTTTGCGTGTGAAGCCAGCATGACGATATCCACCCTTCTGAAACGCAATATACCCCATAATATGGCAGGTCTTGACACCAAAATTATGAAGATTTTTCACTTGGACTTTATCAGTGACAGTGAGACGACGATTGGTCGGAACCAGATGCGCAAATTGGGGTGGTGTCAGATCGTGGTTGTGAGATTCCACAAAACATAATACCTTCCATATACCGCAGCCATAGTCAAGCTTTACCCTAAGCCAAGCTGGACACTTGGTTCGTGTTAGTGACCTTGCCTCCCTTGATCTATCATCCAGATCAAGATACCTCACATTCCTCCACCCCTCTTTGTTGCAATCAAGTTGCCTGCTAATGATTCTACCTTGATTATCCCTAACCACGTCGTCCTTCCTCATTACAAATCCATGCCAACAAGAATAAGCGTTATAAAATTCGCAAGCCTCATCTTCTATCCTAAACTCCAGGTTCCAAATATCCTCCACCATTAAATCTGCTATTCTTTTTACACCACAGACTTCTTCACTCTTGCTAGTAGAATCCAGCGAATCCACATAGTCGTCTTCAGCATCATCTTCTGCATTTGGTTGATAATCGAAATCATCACCCAAATCATTATCAGAATCAATCTTCACATCATCCTTGTTTATGGACATAATTTAACCCCTGCCATAATTTTACCCAAAAATGTCAATAAATAGATCCAACAGCAGCAACTACGGGAAGCTAAACTAAGCTGCATGTAAAATTAAATCAACCAAAACCAATTAAACTAACCCAATTGTTTTCGACCCCAGTATAAGATTTTAATTTCAATTCCCCAAACCTAGCCACAACATAGAACTGGATAATGTTACTTAATTTTCAAATTCCAGAAT
The DNA here is from genome assembly GCF_003086295.3 of Arachis hypogaea. Taxonomy (NCBI): domain Eukaryota; kingdom Viridiplantae; phylum Streptophyta; class Magnoliopsida; order Fabales; family Fabaceae; genus Arachis; species Arachis hypogaea. The sequence continues at coordinate 45,752,378 of NC_092037.1, read as the reverse complement.
AGCAACCCAACACCCTAAACAGAGAACTGTTTAAAAGGCATAGACTATCATCCAAATTAAACTAATCTGGATTAACAAAAAAACTTAATCGGACATACCTTGATGACAACCAAAGTTTGAGCTTGAACGGATAAAAAATGCACTCTTGGAGGGAGGTGACCTTGCCGAATCGGACGCACCTAATTCGAAGCCAACCGAAAAATGAATGTTGGTAAACCAGCTTCAAGCAGCCACAGTTTCGGATCAAGCAGAAGTTCAGCTACAAATTTCTCTACCGGAACCACATCAGTTTAGCGTTCACCGTCTCCTCAGTTGACGTCGACGCCAATCCGACAGAACCAAAGCACCAGTTCCGGAACCTGTTACTCGAATGAGATCATTCTTACTAAATGGACATTGGGTATAGAACGAAGGCAAAAAATCAAACGGGATTGGGTAGTGGGTTCTAGGATAACAACTTTCAGGGTTGGGTAGTGGGTATAGAACGAAGGAGAAAAAAACCATGGGTAGTGGGTTCTATGCGTTTTCCAAGTTCTGAAACATGCATGTTGAATTTCAGGAAGAGATAGAGGGTATTTTTTAAAATGAAAAACAAGTTAGAGATTACAAATTATAATTGCAAAGTTTCCCAATACACTATACAGTATATGTATACAATAATTAATGTAGTATTTGTTATGGTATATGTTCATTAAAGGTTTTTGCTATAACCAATGAATGCATTAATGAAACTTAGAAAATTTTTTTGATCAATGACTAAGATGATAACACATATGCAAGGGTAACTTACCCACAAAATTAGCATAGGTTTGGAAGCTCTCCAAAATTGAGAAGAAAACTTTGGATTGAGGTTGACTAACTAATACCTATTAGACACTTGACATTTGGCAAGAGAATTACGAAAGAAAGATAGTTAATCACCACAAAAAGTGAGTTAAGTTACGAAAATTCAATGGAATGTTACTGTGAAAGTATATATTGGATTTGGACACCAAAAAATTAGGCATGTGTTATGGAATCTGGACTTCGGTTAAAAAAAAAGGATAAAACAACATCAATAAGCTAAAAATATCGTAGAGTGCATGAATTTTGATGGTGATTTATTTTTTTTTGTTACCCCAATACTAAATAAGTAACATCAATAAAAAAAATAAGTTTACAATTCTTGAATGGGAAGGGAAAAAAAACTAAACAAATAAATTTATTCGAATAAATAGTAAAAATTTTAAAAAATATTGTTAAATAGATGTTTGAGATGAAATTTTTTTAAAATAAAATGGTTTATATTGAGACACAAACTTTGAATAACTTTCTATTAATTATATATCAATTTGGGATTTAGATTTTAGGTTTTACTTGTATAATTTTTTTTATTGTCATTTAAAAATTTAGAATTTAAAATTTAAAATTTAGAATTTTAATTTTTTTCTTTTTTTATAGAATTTTTGGAAGAGATTTTTTAAAAAAAAAATTTATATATATAGAATATTTGCATAAAAAAATTACACAAATGTCCCCAAAAATTTTTCACTACATACAAAATTCCGTGTTATATGTTTGTTGATGATAGCCAATGGAATCTAACAATTTAGTATAGAAGAAAGGCAACACTAAATCATGGAATGTTACCATTATCTCGATGCATATTTTTAAATATTGTAAATAATTGGTTTCGGAAAAAACCGTCCGATATGAGCAAACTTAATCATAGTGATAAAATTGAGTAGAATTTAATTGATTTAAGATGATTTGTAAAATTTAAATAGTCTGAGTCAAAAATCAAACTCAATTAAATGAGATATTTTTTTGTTACAATTGATAGATTCGTCCTTGACATAGCATACCCCAATTATTCAGATTTAGTTCTAATTTTGATTAAAAATATTTTTTTGGTAGTGTCAATTGAAAGTTTTTTTTTTAATTTATAAAAATTGAGTTGTTGAAAATTAAATAATATAACATAAATTGACAATAAAATTATCTTAAATTTATTTGCTTAAAATTTTTTTAAAAAAATAATTTTTTGTCTAACATTTTTTATTATCAAATAATTTAAATAATTTGCTTTAGTTTGTAGCCCCTTGATAAAGTTAGAGAAATAAAATGATTCAGACTCGAGGTAATTAAAATGATATCCAAATTTTTCAATGCAAAAATTAAAATTGCAAAGTATAACGAGGGGTTAAGTACGATTTTGGTCTTTAAGATATAGTCTAAAAATGTTTTTCGTCTCCAACTTTTTTTTGCAGATAAAATTATCCCTAAAGTTTAAAATCAAGTTTTAAAAACATCTTTTTTACTTTGGACCAAATTACCCATAATAAAAAAATTATAAAATAAAAAAAATAAGAGAAGAGAGTGTTTCTGTTCCTGCGAAGGAAAAAGAGAAGAAGAAGAAAAAGGGGGAAGGAAAGAAGAAATTGTCCATAATCTACCTCTGTCTCTGTTTCTACCGCCAAAAATTTAAAACTAAATTAAACCTTAGGGATGATTTTAAAACCAAATTGAACTTTAGGAATGATTTTGTATGCAAAAAAAAAGATTGAGGACGAATATTGTCCAATTTTTTGTTTATTTTAAAAATTAAGAAAATCATAAATAGGATAATAAATAATTTTGTTTATTCTAAAAATTGTAAAGTATAATTTTATTTGCTCTTTTTGTTTTTTCAATTTTTAGAATAAACAAAACAATTATACAAGTAAAACCTAAAACCCTAAACTCCAATATTGATATACGATTGATAAAAATTTATTTAAAGTTTGTATTTCAATATAAATCACTTCATTTAAAAAATTTCATATCAAACATCTATTTAACCATTTTTTGTTTGCTATTTTCTCGAATAAATTTGTTCTTCAGTTTTCTTTTCTTCTTTCCGCTCATGAATTGTAAGCTTGCTTTCTTTTTTTTCACCGACTAATATTACTTATTTAGTATTTGGTGTAACATCCTACCATACAAAACTTTATGCTTAAGTTCATAAATCAAAGGTGGTGGAGAATTACGACCTCTAAACGTAAAAATGCGTACTTAAGCCTATATGAAAAGAAATTTAACTAGGAGCCCTGAAGAAAAAGTTAAGCAAAACAGAACTCGAAAGATGTGAAGAACGGATTTTTTGCTAGTAAAGAATTTTATAAAAATAGTCGCGTTGTAAGTATAGCTTCTAAACCAATAGAAAATCCTTTCGTACAAACGTTTGGTTGTCACAAGTAACAAACCCAATAAAATTTATAAACCGAAGTATTCAAATCACGGGTTGTCTTCTCAAGGAATTGCAGGGAAGTATGATTTATTATTGGTTATAGAAAATAGTATTTTTGGGTTTTGAAAGGGTTTTGAACAGGAGAAATATAATGCAGGAAATTAATAAATTAATAACTAATAAACTCTTGGCAAGGTATGAAAACTGGAAGTCCTAACCTAGTTATCCTTATCAATGGTGATGAGAATTATATTTTTGCTACCACTAAGTCAACCTCTAACTGTGAAGGTAAGTTAAGTGGACAAATCAATTTAACACCTAAAGTCCTAGTCAACTCCTGAGGAAAGACTAGAGTTATGGGGGTCTAAATTAATCAGCAAAGATAGTAATTATCAATCACGATGAGTTTGACAACTCAAGAGTTACTAATTAATCAACCAAAGCCAAAACGGAAAAATCTAAATTATTTATATAATAAATAGAAGAAAGCAATCATGAGTCTGAAATGCCTCAAATTATATTAAATTAAGAAAATCATAACATGAATGGTCCATAAACAAGTAAAAGAATAAATAAAAAGAACATTGAACCTGTGATGAAGAAGATAAAAAATATTCCTAAGTCCTTTAAGAGGAGTCCTAATCATAATCCTAAGAGAGAGGAGAGAGCCTCTCTCTTTCTAAAAACTACATCTAAATCCTAAAACTATGTATGAATGTATGTTGTATGAAGTATATGATGAATGAATGGATTCTCCCACTTTATAGCCTCTAATCTGTGCTTTCTGAGCCGAAAATTGGGTCAGAAACAGCCCAGAAATCGCTGATTGCGAAATTTGGTATGTACATGTCGCGGAAAAGTGACGCGGAGGCGTTGTCCACGCGTTTGCATGGATTGCAATTCGCAGATGCGACGCAGGTGCGTCATCCACGCGTTCGCATAGCCTAACTTCGGTGCAGCTATAGCAAATTATATATCGTTGCGAAGTCCCGGATGTTAGCTTTCCAACTCCATTAAAACCGCGTCATTTGGACCTCTGTAGCTCAAGTTATGGTCGATTTAGTACCAAGAGGTCATGCTGGACAACTTTAGCAGTTCCTTCAGTTCCTTGTATTCCATCCAGTTTTACATGCTTCCTTTCCATCCTCTGAGCCATTCCTGCCTTGTAATCTCTAAAATCACTTAACACACATATCAAGGTATCGAATGGTAATAAAAGAGGATTAAACATAGCAAAATTAAGACCAAAGAAGCATGTTTTCAATCATAGTACAGAATCAGGAAGGAAAATGTAAAACATGCAAATCATATGAATAAGTGGGTAAAGATAAAAACCACTCAATTGAGCATAAGATAAACCATAAAATAGTGGTTTATCAAGATGCATCACATTCAAAATAGTTAAGCGTAGAAGGGAATAGATAACAGCGCATGGAAAAGATAATATACATGTGAATATAGAGTTCCAAAGAAACATATAGCTATCTCCAGACTCAACCTGCAAAGCAAAGGCCGGTTTGGCTTGGGTCCAATATGGGCCAAATTTTTTGAAATTAGTGTCAAAATTCTTGTTTTAATTAGCTCTATCTTATTAAACTATAAAATTAATATTTTAAATTTCTTTTATTAAAAATTAATTTATTAATTAATTATTCACTAATTTTACAGGGTTTATAAATTAGGTATAGGTTAGTAGAGTTGTTGAATGTTAGTGGATAATTAGTGTAGTTAGTAGAATTGTTAATAATATTGTTGAAAATATTTATATAAATAGTTTCCTTTTATCAATGAATGTGGCAACAAAGAAACATTTCCTTATTCTTTTCTTGTATTTCTATCATATTCCTTCACCATTTATTCAAAAGATAAAATAATCTTCTACAATTTAAGTAATTAGGTCAAACAGTTCCTAAAATATTAATAGATTATCGTTTATAAGAAGTTTAGACCAATTACTTAAATAATTTGAAATTAATTAAACTAATCTTGAATAGTTAAAAATTGAATAAAGTTTTTTTAATTATAAAATACTACTTTATTTTTCAAACAAATCATTAGAGAACAAAAAATATATTTACTGTAAAAAACACTTGAATACGATACTACGGTCGCTTTTGGTATATATAAATATGTATAACTTTGTTGTATGCGAATATATAAGTATACACGTGTTTGTTTAGTATTGATGTTTGTCCATTTCCTTAACACGCCCCACATCAGGCTTATACCTATTATTAGAAGGGTCGCGTTAGTGTATAGATCAAAGTTGATACAGATATACAGATTTGTTTTCACTTAGTTTCACATGTCGACACGTATTGGTCCCTTGTTGCAGCTTGCAGTTGGCGCAGTGGAGGTGGCGTGAGCCCACTGCGCGAAGCCCCAATTTCGCCGTGGTAGGTGAGGAGTGGGGGACTAGCGACTCGTCATCCTGGTAAGTAAGGAGCTGCGTGGACCCTGTCTTCATTCATCTTCCATAATTGGAATTTAATAATGGAAAATGGTATAGGATTAACCAGAACGTGAATGGTGTCATGTTCTTTGTTCTGTGAGTGTATAAGTAAGAAAATATAGTAGATATAAAATTAGTTAAGAGAAGTAATATTTTGATGCTGGAGTAATTAATTTTGGAATCCAATTGTAAGAGTAATTAATTTTTTGGAAAAAAATATGTTGCAGGAGGCAAAGAAAACAAGGAACAAGTACTATAATTAGAAGCTAAACAACTATAGAGTATTTAGTTTGGTGTTATGCATGATGATTCTTGGTTTTAAAAATAGTTAGACTAATATTAACAGAAAATATTGTCCCTACTAACATTTTTCACTTTTAAGGTTACCATTCCTATTAAAATTCACTATATAGCTCATACTAAATACTGATGCTTTTGCATTTCTACAATGATATGATTATACGAAGAAGTGATTTTTCATTCCATCAATTTAACTAGATTGTTATCCATTTAGTCACTCTCTTAACTTCCTCATCCAGTATTACATAGAGGTGTATGTATGAAATTGTCCCATGTGAGGAAAATAAATGAAACAGCTAGCTGCCTTGGAAAACATACAAGTGTCCCTACTTATCAATATTGAATTGAATTTCCAATTCTTCACCTTACATTGTATTTCTCCACTGCTGTGTAGTTTTCATTTAGTTTAGTTCAGTCAAAGACGTTACTTATTACTCTGGGAATTGACCGGATGGTAGGTAGGATAAAGAAGGTTAGATTTTTTGTTTCATGCCATGTATGGGATTCACAATGAAGCTTGTATAGGAGGTATAGTAAGATATTCAACAGTAGAAGTGATATTGTAATACATGTTATTGGTTAAAGTATCTTAATTCCTGTGATAATGAGGTGGAGATGGTTTTTCGCCCTTTCGTTAATAGGTGTGACGAGAACCGCTTTGTGCCGAAGATAGGCTTTAGCTTGTTAAGTGTTTTTGTTGATGTTATTAGTTAAGAATAGTTACAATTGATGAGCTTTGATGAGGGTGGTAACACCTCCATGAACCATGTTTTGCATTGAACCCAGAAATAGCTGAATTAAGTTTACTCAGTTAAGAAAGATAGTTGATGGTAACTAATTTGCTGATGGTTTAGTTATGCCCTTAAATTTTTTTTCTTTTGTTGTGAATGTGTGGTTGGATTCACCAGTTACTAACGTTGTATTCAATTATAATGAGTTGCTTTTCATCAATTTGAAATAGTTCTTGTTCAATTCTATCTTAAAGTAGATTCAATGTAGTGGTTGTATGCCTTATTTGTGGAAGTGAATATTTCCTCCGTTGTATATTTGTGGTTCTAGTTTTTAGTGTATATCTGCTGCGATCATGAGTTGCATTTCTTTAATTTGTATAGATTCAGGGTAGAACGTTACACAGCGTTGGCCGATGGAGTTCAACCGTATCTTCGATAGTGAGGGTCAAGACTCGGATGGGGACAGTTCAGATGATTGTTCCGGACATTATCGTGGTACTGACGAAGAATAAGATGAAAAGGAGGGCTTTGAGGCCCGAGGTGGTCCCAAAGCAAGGGAAAAAGGTGTTGGTGATGGTGTCAATTGTAGGGGGTCTGGCGGTGCAAATGAGGAGGCAAGCAGTGTGCCAAGCCAGCAAGTCTTCACAGATGACTTCCTGGGCAGAGAGCTTGCAACCGAGGAGGATGCTTATGCTACATACAAAGAGTTTGCCAGATTAAGGGTTTTGGAGTTCAGAAGGGAGATGTAGCTCGGGTTAATGGGGTTTTGGTCAGAAGAGACTTTTTTTTGCCATCGACAAGGGACAAGACATCCCAAGCACTACGACCGTCCTGAGCGAGTAAGAGAGGAGGGGCTCGAGAGCCGGACGGATTGTAAGGCAAAATTGAAGATTTACTACTATTTTTTTGACTTAAACCGATCGGTTCGGTTTGGTTCATAGTTGGCTCCTTGAAGACCGAACCGAGCCTAACATTATCGGAAGTGTGTTTCAAATTGTGTTAGTTTTCTTTTTTTGTTAGCCATTTTAAACTATATTCCTTCATATGTTTTACTGTTGGGTCAAGTTGAAATTGTCCTGAATTTGGACGCCATATACTATTGTTATTTTAAGTCACTTAAGGTTTTAAACTTTATTTTACGGTGACTTAACTTATGATTATTAGGGTTTAAAAACCCGAAGTAACCGACCGAATCGATCCGCTGTCGGTTTTCTTCGGTTCATTGTCCATAATGCAACAACCCAACCAGTTGCCATCACTTCAGGACCGTATAGGCCGGTTCAGTTGTTTTACGGTCCAAAACAATAACAAACCAACCAAATTACACCCCTACAACTAATATCCTTCTTCTTCAATGAGCAAATCTCAGATCAAGTTATAGTCACCAATAACCCCCAAATTCATTAATTTTGGAGTTTTCTCCCGAACGGTTTGGTTGAACAGATTTTTACCGATTCTAAGAAGTTTTCACATGCTTTGACCGACTTTGACTGGTTCTAATTGACTTTGACCGGTTCTGTTCCTTTAGCTGTTCCAAGATTGCACCAGACTAGTTGCGAGTCTGGTCCACCAGTTTTTGCAGTCGAACAGGCTGGTCCGGACCGATTCTTACAACTATGTCGATTCATTTAACCTTTCTTGCCTTCCACCAAAAGCCACATCATCTCTTTTCTCCCGGCACTCCTACTCTTCGGTCAAATCATCTAACAACGAAGAAAGAAGGAAACGGAAGGTGCAGAAGCTACGGTGGGTTCTAGAACAAAAGGCGTGTTCCCGCATCCATGCAACAAGAAAGGGCTAATACCAAGAGCCTAGTCACACTAAGGTCAGAGCACATCAAAAACTATTTTCCCTCATTTGTACTGCAACAAGGATCCAAGAAGAAATCTACCAAGTCTCAGGCACAAAACAAGCAATGAGGGAGAAATCAAAGTCAAATCCGGACAGTAGAAGATCCACGGTCCAAAACCAAACTTCGAGCCAAACCAAAACTCTATGTGCTAGATTCAAGAAACTTGAAAAAAAAGGATGAGAACGTATGGGTAACATGCATGCAATAGATTCGGATCTCTCTCTCCTCACTGACGAAGCCGCTGCAGCTCTAATGCAAGACAACAAGACAGTATGGGTTTTGAACTTACTTCAACCTTGGAAACTCCACTCTTTTATAATAACAGTGAATGGCCAACGGTTGAATGCAAGAGAGTAAGAACAAAACACAGGATTCACATCTCATTGCTGCCTCAGTTGTTTGAGTTCTTCTCCTTGATGGTTCTCATTTTTTATTTCTTTTTCTCATTTTGGTTTGTCTGAGTCTCATCAAAATTCTCCAAACATGGTGAGGTTAGTCGAAAACTACCAATGAGAGGTAAAGGACAGTGACTTACACTTGGAGAAAATGCCGTAAGATGTTCCTGATTTTCTTTATACATCTTTCTGTTTTGTTTCATAATCCTATGGAGATTCCCTTGCAAGTTGGATTATCACTTGGCTGTTGAAAGCTATGATGAGTCCTAGTCAAATTCAAATTTGGTCAGGATCTGGATTAGTCCCAGATAGGATTTGGTAGATCCTATTGAAAACATTGGTGTATGTAATTCTGCAAAAAGTTAGTCAAATTTCATCAGCATTGTGACGGATACTGGATATACGCTACATTGCATTTAGTAGCTAAACCAATATACATCTAGGTGTTACTTATACTGCTCTATTCCATTTCTGTTTCTGTTGCTCAGAAGACAAAAATAAAGTGTCCCTAAACCCAACACGAGACAAAATTAACAAAAATCTCCTAACTTCCTTTGAAAAGGCAACAAGTAAGATTTAGAAGAAAGGGAGGCTAACTGCTAACATACAACCCCCTCTTCTCTTAAGCACTGATAGCCATCAAAGTTTAATTTTAATACATTGACAGTGTCAAATATTTTGTATAGTGGTTTAATTGCATTCTTACATTTACATGACTATTCATACTATTAACGTAAAATGTAATTATTTCTCTTGACATGTCGCTATATAATTGGATGCATATGAAAAACAATTAATTGTAAAATACTATTTTATTCTTTTAGAATTAAACAAAAGATTATTTCACTATTGTTAATATTAAATTTGAATTCATAATTACTGACATAATCTTTGAACTTCAGTAATAATTTAATATTTTTTAAATTAATGCTTAACGGAATATGTTAGTGCTTTAGGAATAAACTAAAACCTATATCAATTTTTTAAAATTCAATCTTCGAATATTATTTTTTTATTTTGAAAAATAATTATCAAGGTGTTTTCATATTTTTAAAAAGTAAAATTTAATATTTTCGTAGGCATGTTTTTGAAAAATGTTTCAGGTGGCATTTTCATATTGCCTGTTTTCTGTATTAATTTTTTAACTAATCCTTTTCTAATTTCATTTAAATTTTATACAAAAGAAAAAAAATTTTACAGTTTCAACTTGTATTTGCAATTAATTATATTCAAAATAAGAGAACCACCTCAACTATTTTCAACATGCTGTTTCATCTATATTTTTTTCCTAGTTTACTAGACTAGCTTTACATGCATATTGTTTTTGGCACCCTCATATTTCCCCTGAAAGAGAACTTTTTTTCGATTTGAATAATGTTACAACTCTTACTCCCTAAACCTATTAACAGCCCATTGCCCATACATTTTGGTCCACACTGTTCTCTCCAAAACATATTAACTTGCCGTTACGGGGCCCACCTTCGAAGTCCATTACGGGCTTCCCTCACTCTGGCTAGCTGGCGCGGCTCTTATACCATCCAGCCTCGACAAAGAGTCTGACACCACTATCAAGCTGCTCTCTATCAAAGATCATCATGCCACTTGTCACCACAACTTTCTCCAAAAGGGAATCTGTATACACTAATATCTGTAAGCTATAATTCCCCTTATTGGAATGAAGTAAATTAAACAAAAAATTTTCCAAGGCTAACGGTTATTGTCCTTCAAAGCTCAGCACTATAACTCGAGTATGCTTATCTGCTGCGTTAGCGAGGATGTTTGATATATCATGAATAAATTAATTATAATTAAGATAGTTATTTAGAAATTAATTGTTGAATTAATCTTTTAACTCAACTGTAGGGTTGCTAGTACATCTCCAACTTAAATCCAAAATTTCTATTAAATATATAAAGTTTCGTCTATAGAAACTAATATAAAAGTAAAAAGTTAATTGTCTTTTGAATTTGGAAAAATTATTAGATATAAAATAAATTTTATATATTTATTTTTTTATGTTAATTTATGGACGACAAAATTGACCCAAACATATTTAAAATAAGAGTTATATAAAACTAATTTGATTTTAAATAAATGGGTTTCAACTAAGAATTGCATATGAAAATTGTTTCAGCTTATATTAGTTCCAACCCAAACTAACTGAAAATGAAAATAGCTTACAAACGAAGAGGTTAAAGAGTTTCGTGTGGTTATCTTTAATTCTTTATATAAAGTTGATAATTAAAAATTATTAAATTTAATAGTTCTAACAGTTTTAAACTTCCAACTTTGCATGAAAATAACTGTCCATAAATTTCTACTTTATAAAAAATGAGAAACACAACGCTTCTCTAGTAAAAGAACCCCGACGAAGAGTAAATGTTCATTAAAGGGCAATGGAGGAAAAAACTTGAACACTGAAGATGAGACTCTTGGCACAATAATGTTAATAGGACAAACATCAAAGTTTACAAGACCTTGCTTCAAGAGGTAACCAAATACGTTACCATAGTTACTTATAATTTTACATTGGTTTAAATAATGAGATAATAAAAACTCATGAGCTCAATTTCATACCTGTTGTTCGATCTTGTGTGAACTTTTGTTTTATAAGGTTTTTGTTTGCACTATTTTGTCAAACATAAAATATTTGATATTATTATCGAGCGTAAAAAGTCTATCATTTCTACATTAGTCCCTAAATTATTTTAAATAATTATAAATTGGCCTTTCTTACAAAAGATTGAATGACCAAGGGGGCATATCAGTAGGTTTGAATTTCAATTTTGCAACTCCAGTTTTGTGCAACATATTAGATACTCTAGTTATCTACCGAAATAAAAATACACTGTAGTACTATACTACAATATAATTCCAGTTGCACTTTTCAATAAACCATAATTACCTTAAGAAACCATTCGTATAACGTTCAGTTTTACTTAACCCTTTTTGGAAATTGAATATAAACGGGATGAAAAACATAGCTTAAAAGTCAAATTTAAGAATTAGTAATTGCATAGTAACACTACTAAATTGAAGGCAACACTTCTGCATCCTGTGTCATGATCAAGAGATTTCCTCTAACCAAATAAAAAAAAAAAAAAAAAAAGAGATTTCCCAAACTTGTTTGAGGCAAGCCTTGTGCATGACACAGCAATCAAATGTCACCGCTTGCAGAGATTCATAAATTACAGAAGAAAATTGTAATTAAATCGGAATTTTATTGCAAGTATGATAGGATAAGACTATCAAGACTTGGAGGAATGAGTGAGTCTCACCATGTTTTATGATCCAACCACCTCCATGAGTTCAGCAAAATTCTAATTGTACTTTTTCTCTCTGTGTGGCATTGCTTAATTCAATATAAACCAGCTTGAACACTCATTTTGGCAAGAAACAAGTTGTCACCTGCTTTTGATTCTAGCAAAAGTAATTAGAACATAAAAGGGATTTTCACTAACATCTTAACAGGCAACTCATTGCAATTTTCAGAAATATTATGCAATAAACAAATATTTACCGTATGAGAATGAGTTCTAATAAAGGCAATGCTCCCCATACAAACATAATAAGAAATTTCAAGCAACATTGATTGGCATTTGTATCTCTTGAAATTGAGAAAGCTGAGAATCAATTTCAAGTTCATGTATAATGGCTGAATGAGTTCTACACGTTTACAAAATATATGGCATTTTTCAAGCAGTGTCAATATCGGGAAGAATATAAGTTGCTATATCTTATCCTTTGTACAGTTTAAATCAAATTGCAGCCTTATGTAGGACTCTAAGCTTAAATTTTCTTTTCCTGTTATTCTCTTCTTCAATGCTTTGCAGACATTGCAATCTTGGTTTCCTTTGCCAAACATCACCTCAGAATCAAAAAAATTTTAAGAAAAAAAACGCCTTTGTCAAATGAGCTGTTTACACTTTACAGCACTCAAAAGTAACCATTTTGATTTTGATCATCCTATTTCATCAGAACATTCAAGCACGTTAAGCCAACTAACCTACCATCACTTTCTCATCCAAAAATCCCAATCCTACTCTGTCATAATTTTGTTCTATCTACCATGAGTTTAGTAATTAAAAACAATGCAATAATTCAGTCATCCTATTTCTACTTAAATGTGAGATACCGTGTATTTTTGCTAAGCAAGAACAATGTCATTATGACAATTCATTTATCCAACAAAATAAACCCACTTCCACATAAATATTTCCCCCAGTGGTAAAAAATAAGAAGCGACTCACTGACTTGGCAATTTGGAACAGAAACAGCAAACATGGGCACAAGTCAGAAAAGAGGATAACTATTATTATTATTATCAATGCAAGTTATGATTTCCACCAATGAAAACCACCATCACCAACAACAACAATACTGTGAACAAGAGGGATTACGATACAACATTTTTACATGATCATTTCAAGTTAAACAAGAGATAGACACAACCAAGTTTCCAAATTACACCTTAGAAGCTCCACCTATTTAAAGTACATTATCTATCTCCCTTCGTTAGCATAAATGTTCATGGCTAATCTTAAAACAAACATGAAAGGGTATCAATCCAAACAACACTTATCAGTTATGATACAGAGAGTATACGATATCCAAATTGACACAAAGACTTGCAATCCTGAATATTAGAGGAAATTTTCAATTTTTCATCCCCCCCTCTTCCCCCCCCCCCCCCCCCCGGCGCGCGCGCGTCTTTTCTCCCTCTTTCTATAATGAATTCATGATCATACAGCTGAATTAGGTTTAATAACAGTATTAAACATAACAATTTTATTGGCAAATCAACAAGACCGTTTTGTAGAGGAAGAGACGATATGTCTCCAAAGGTAACGCCCGCTAGCCATGTCAAGGAAGGACCAAAACCCAGATTCTAAAGCAGCGCGAACCTGAAGAATATAATCCCCAAAATCTAGGTTAGGATTAAGAGAGGGAAAAGAAAGAAAGAAATACTATTTTTAACGCAAAATTGAAGAGAGAGGCGGAAATTGATGAACCTTTGTAATTGAAAATTTTGAAGAATCGGAGGGTTTGGGATATGTAGGAGCAGAATTTGTTAAAGAAGGATCATCATTGCCTTCGTTGAGCTGAGGTTGAGATCTGAGGTTTCTGAGAACAAAGAAACCCGCGAGTGTTGCTGACAAGAATATGAGAATGATTCTCAAAGGGCACATTCTTTATTTTCTTTCTTGCCCTCTTTTTTCAGGGTTTTGAATCAAATTCAATTGAATTCAATAACACTATTTTGCGAATTAGAATTTGATTGAAGCAAAGGAATAAAATGGATTCAGCTTTATGGGGTAGTGGTGAGCGGATCAAATGTGGTTGGTGGGTGGCTTTGGTAGGATAAAGTCAAATTCATCAGAAAATAGTTTTGATATGACATGATATGATATTGATAGTTGTTGCGGATGTAGACTTTGTATTTCGATCTTATTCTATTTTTCGATCAAACCCAATTACATTCGAACTTAATTAGTTCCGGTATCACATTTGGGATTAGAAAATTCACACTGATTCAATTATCTAATTATTTTATAAACTAGTGTACCCGGGCCAAAAATATTATTTCAGTATAATAATTAATTAGTACATATTCATTAAAATTAATAACTGTGATTTTAAATTTTAAAAAATGTTCAGCCTATTATTATGGAAAAAAATATGTTCCATCTTCTATATTCGAAAGTCTAAATAATTTTTTTTTCGAGTTTATATTAGCAAATTTTACTTATATGTAAAAAACATATTATATATGTATATTAACAATATTATTGGGACACAAATAATAATATTTAACAATATTTTACAATTGAACATTATATTTATTTTTAGTTAATTTTAAACTTGAGATTATTAGTTCACTAAAACAAATTTATTTTATATTACTTCTAATTTCAAATAAATAATATATGCTAAATTAATAACTCCTTACTGAAAGAATAATATATTTTAAAAAATATTATTATTTGAATTCATCTGACTTACAAAAGATCATTATTTTTGTATATAATACTTCTTATACCTAATAAAATTTCAAATTTTGAACAACGATATTTAGATATATATGATTATACATAAATTTAAACTTTTTTACAAAGAAATAACTTAATTTAAAATATTTATAAAATTGACGAAATATAGTTTCATAATTATTTTATATTTTAAATATAGTAATTTGCAACTAACAATTGGTTCTAAAATCCTACTTGTAATTGTTCATTTAATATACGTAAATTGTATAAAATGTATAATAATATATTTTTGGTACCTTGTTTAATTAGTGTTACGTATTTATTTAATTAAATCTATTATCTATTTAAATTTTTAATTAAGTATACAATGATAAACCCTCTCAACGAAAAATGCATTAAATTAATGTAGAGTTATATGTTATTTATAAAATATTTAAATAGACAAATACTAATAATTGGATATTATAGTTAAGTTTAATTAGCCTCGAATAACACATTACAAATTTGCACCAATAGCTTATGTTAAACAAAAAAAAAAGTTATCTTCGTTTAATTAAAATTTATATGTATCACAATTATTTTTCTAAGAAACAATCAGCAGGAAGTTAAACTTTTTGATACATATACTTTTTTTTCAAGTAGATAAGTTTCTAAATTCCCAATAATTGAGTTAATAATGTAAAGTTTAATTATCCTAAAAAAAATAAGAGTGTAAAAAAGTGCTAAATTTCTTTATCTAAACATTTTAAATTTGTAGGTGAGTGTTGTCCTCTAAAACATACTTCTCATCCTTGATCAAAATAATTCACAAAAACTTATTAAGATTTACAAAAGTAAGACACTTAAAAAAATAATATATTTATTAAAGTAATATATTTGAAAAAAATATATTTATTATTATTATTATTATTATTATTATTATTATTATTATTTATTAATTTATTTATTTATTTATTTAAAAAAATTAATATTATTATTATTTCTATTTATTAAAGTAATATATTTGCTTTTATAACTAAAAATTACTTCCGACCTACTTGCCTTTATAATCCCACATTAACCTACAGAAATTTAAGTTTGCCAAGATTAAATTTTAAATTCAAGAATTTTTAAATTATATGGTTTAACATACTTATTTAAGTTATCCAGAAAATATTAAATGAATTTTTTAGTTCTTATAAAATTCAAAAATAGTTCTTGTAATTTATTATAATTATTCAAATTTTGATACTAAAACAATTAAAGAAGATTGATTTTGATCACACAATTAATTTATTTATATTAATTGTTAAGGTGATCTGAAAACAAATATAAATGTTATATGTTAAATTTATACATATATCAATCAGCATTTAAAAATTAAGGACAAAGATCAATTAAGTATTTAAAAAATTATGTCACTATTTTAATTCATAATTTTTACAAAAAATATATCAATATATTCATCGTTCTTTAAATTAAATCTCAAATCCAATGAATTTTTTATTTTTATTTTCTCTTCTGAAAAATTCAATGTTGTTAAGATAATATCAATGAATCGTAAAATCATAACATTAAAAAAGATTGAACTTAAATTTATTGTAAATTATCAATATAATCAACTCCACGAATATTATTTTAACTTTTTAATAATGAAAAAATTATTATTTATTTTGGACAACTTTTTTCAATATATATATTTTCTGCTAACACAAAAAAATTAGCAAAACCTCATGAGAAAGCTCACCAACAATTCCCCATTGAAGAAGTTCATAAAATTATGATAAGAGAAAAATCTTTTAAAGATCTGAAACAAATTAACTACTATCTATAAATTTCTATATGCTTAAAATGAGATATTTCTCTTAATAAATAGAGGCAGCTTAGTTTTCATCATAGTAAAATTTTTGTTAAGATAATACCAATGAATCATAAAATCATAACATTAAAATAGATTGAACTTAAATTCATTTTAAATTATCAATATAATCAACTCCATGAATACTATTTTAACTTTTTAATAATAAAAAAAATTATTGTTTATTTTGGACAACTTTTTTCAATATATATATATATATATATATATATATATATATATATATATATATATATATTTTCTGCTAACACAAAAAAAAAACTAGCAAAATCTCATGAGAAAGTTCACTAACAATCTCCATCGAAGAAGCTCATAAAATTATGATAAGAGAAAAATCTTTTAAAGATCTGAAATAAATTAACTAATATTTATAAATTTCTATTAGCCTAAAATAAGATATTTCTCTTAGTAAATAGAGGCAGTTTAGTTTTCATTCATAGTGAAATTCTTGTTAAGATAATACCAATAAATCGTAAAATCATAACATTAAAAAAGATTGAACTTAAATTCATTTTAAATTATCAATATAATTAACTCCACGAATATTATTTTAACTTTTTAATAATGAAAAAATTATTGTTTATTTTGAACAACTTTTTCAAAATATATATATATATATATATATATATATATATATATATATATATATATATTCTGCTAACACAAAAAAAACTAGCAAAACCTCATGAAAAAGTTCACCAACAATCCCCCATTGAAGAAGCTCATAAAATTATGATAAGAGAAAAATCTTTTAAAAATCTGAAACAAATTTACTACTATTTATAAATTTCTATTAGCCTAAAATGAGATATTTCTCTTAGTAAATAGAGGCAATTTAGTTTTCATTCATAGTGAAATTCAAAATATCCAAGCAAGTGTGATTCACCATGTTAGAAGAAATAAAAATATGTATAACTATAATCAAACTCTTTTAGCAAAGCTTATATAAAAAGAATATCCAAGTTCATGTATCATAGATGAGTAAAATCAAATGTAACCAATCTTTATTAGGATAATTTTTTCTGATAGATTCAGCAGATTGCAACAAATGTTGAACTAATACAAATCAAAATAAAAGTGCCAACAAATTATTATAAATATATGAAATGGCATGAAAACTAAAATATTTTGTCTACAAAAATGTAGTGAGAGTAGGGGCAACTGCAATATCAGGAACCAACGCCTGAAGGAATAACCACTTTGCATCTCACACTCTTGCAATGGTAGCCTCTAGTATGCGCCACCATTTCAGCATCCATTTCTGGTATGTATAAAAAAAGAAAAGAAGAAACACAGAAAAAAAGAAAATTAACGGCTCAATGAAATATTGGCATTAATTTCTCCCCAAAATTTACATAGACAAATACACAAATATCGTATGAGCAAGTGAATTATCACAAATTAAACACATACAGTTATGAGATTGTTGCACACATATATTGCTAAAAAAGGAAAAAGGAAAATTTCAATAAGGAATTCACAGTTTAGAATAAGAATATATGGAAAAAATAGTTGTTGTCATTTTTGATACTTCGCATATCAAACACACACATGCATGACACATATACAACACTAAAAAAATGTGCAACAAAAAAAAAACTTAAAAAAATAAGAAGAATTTTGACATTAGTATCACAGAAATTATTGAAAAAACTTTTAGATTGTCATAATAATAACCACCTTAATTTATTAGTAACATTGTATAAAAAAAATCATATATTTACCTCTTGGACATCAACACCTTAATAACTACCTTTAAAAAAAAATTTCTAGTGTTGCTGAAACAACTCTAGTCATAATGGTTAGAGTTTAAGCTTGCTAAGATCAAACTTCAGACTCAAGAAATTTTAAATTCTATGGTTTAACTTGCTTATTGAAGTTAACCAAAATACAAAAAATATTTAATAAATTTTTTGGATCTCATAAAATTTGTATTCATGTAATTTATCATATTTACTCATATTTTGATACAAAAATAACTCAAGAAAATCGATTTTGATCCACAATTAATTTATTTATATTAAATGTTAATCTGTGGACAAATAGAGCATTAAAATTTGCAATACATTTCTTAAAATAAAATTAAGTTTTAGGACTTATAAATTTAACAATTACATTTAATACACTTTCTAGCTAAACTCTTAAAATATTTTAAGCCAAAAGAAAAAAAATTTCTACAAAAATTGAAAATTAAAAAAAATCATGCTTTAGATTATGGCCAAAATTTTGTTTAACCAAAAACAGAATTACATAATCCTACTTAAAATAATTACCTTGTCATAGTTTAAAGTGTGACAATTAATTTAGAATAAGTAGATTCATCTTGCTTTTTAATCTGTAAAACATGTGATCAAAATAATTCACAAAAACTCTTTATTAAGAATTACAAAAGTAAGACACTTAAAAAAAATAATATATTTATTAAAGTAATATATTTGAAAAAAATAATATATTTATTATTATTATTATTATTATTATTATTATTATTATTATAATAATAATAATAATAATAATAATAATAATAATAATAATAATAATAATAATAAATAATATATTTAAAAAATTTTAATATTATTATTATTTTTTTCTATTTATTAAAGTAATATATTTGCTTTTATAACTAAAAATTACTTCTAACCTACTTAAAAAATAAAAAAATAATAAAAAATAATAACCCTCATGAGAGCACACCACCAGCAGCCATTATCCCTAAAACAATGATTCCATGCAGCACATACTCTATTTCCTATCGAAACACATAAACTTGAAAATTCACAGATATATGGTGGCATTTTTTGCTGAAAGTTTGTTTAATATAAACACAACATAAATAGAAGAGGGATTTTTCTTAATATAAGATAAAACTTCATGAGAAAAAAAAATAACAGCATGTGGAATAAGCATTTTGTTTTCTCTATTTTCAGCTTAAAAATCTAAGTAATTTCGTTAAAGTTCTATAATATAGGCCTAAGAATTGTCTAAACCAATTGTAACTGCAACTTCAAAAAAATATGACAGAGAGTGAAGCTTAGAAATGATTCTATAATGGCACAAAAATTTCTAACTAAAGCAAGGTACTTCACTAAGAAATAAACTTCAACATATAAATAAACCATAGTATCACATTCAACTGCATTTACAGTACTCATACTGCACCAATAACACTCTATCTATTCATAAAAACAATCATAAAAAAAGAAAAATAAACTTAAAAAACAAAAGGGGAATTCAATCTTGAATCGAGACAATGCATAAAGTACAAATCAAAGAGGGGGTGGATTATTTTATTTAAAAAAAATGAAAAAGAACATCCTGCCAAAACATATATAGCATAGAAAGAACATAATCTGTTACCAAATAAATTTTAGGAAAAAAATCTTATAATTAAATTATGCACACTATGCACTAAGTTTCGACATAGTGGTGATTGCCTAAAAAAGCATCGAAGAGAAATAAATCTCATATTTAAAATTTGAATTCTCACTAAAATTTGGTTTGCCGCTCTATGCGATGAATAAAACGGTGACCTAGACGCAGCAAAGGACCAAAGGTCAAGAAAAGGGAAAATTGATTTTTGGTTATTATTTATAGATGCCACTTGTCAATTATACAAAGCATCACTTGTCATTCAACAAAGCTATACACTTGTCAGTCAACAAATACTCTCCTATTATATATTAATATATTATATTAAAAGAATTAAAAAAAATTAACTTTTAATTAATAAATATTAGTCAACTTTAGACTTTAAAATGTATATTTAGAATACAAAATTAATAATTAATGATTTAAAATAAAAAATTTAACATAAATAAAATAACTATAAAAAAGTTAACTAACATTTAAAAAAATTAATTTTTTAATATCATTCTAAAAAAATAAAAAAATATTGTATTTATCATCTCCATTTCCATCTCCAAAATGTTCCTTCTTATTTTTGTTTTGTAGTGTTACATAATTTTAATTATAATAAAGACCTTTCAACTTATATTTTGAGTGATTAGTATTTATACTGTTCAATACTTGTTCTGCAAGGATATTCTCTCTGTATTATATGTCAGCTTCACAATGCTATGAAACCTCAGTAGCTTCCATTTCTGGAGTGCAATATCCCGTGAACTCAGGCCTAAGTGTGGTACCTGCAAAAAAGACTCCGACGCTCAAGTCAGTGAAGGAATCTCTAAGAAAACGAGTATAAAATCGATGATGTGTTGTTGTTTTTTTTCTGCCCTTTGTTGTTGGCCTCCACCCTGATTTATAGTTGTTAGGGCTAAATTATTCGTTGGTTTGAGTCGAAATATACGTGGCCGACTTTAGGGCGAGATTCGGAGGAGAAATTTGTTGTGATAGGGAGTTACTCATATTTGAATTTGTTTGATCAAGCGGAGGTATAACCCATTTCTTCCGATGTATTAAGAATACAGTACATAGCCCCCAAACTTGACTTGCCAAACTTATTTTTAGCAAGTTGAGCTTTTGTGTGTAGTTATACCTCGATTGGTGAATGAATTCGGTAGCCCTCAAGCTCAACGTGCGTTGCTGTTTTTCAAGCTTGAGTCTTTAATAAAATAAATGGAATAATAACGATAATTAAAAAATAGGTTTTAATAATGGTTTTACCTTGTTAAACATGTTGCAATAAATTTTATTTGCTTGAGAAGATCTGGACCGTTCGTTGCCTTTGGGTATGTGAACATTTACAATTTGAACCACCCACTAAGTTAGTGGGTTGTAATAATGCTTTATTGCCATTTCTCTCTTGGAAAGTGACACAAACGCATAGCCCAAGTTAGTTCTGCCTAAGTGGTGAATACGACATGTCTTCAAAAGGTTAATCTTTTCCTCTTCTTGTCCTTATCTGTGCCCTATTTGTCTTTGACAATGGTTAGAGAAAAAGAGCAAGAAAAAGAAAAAGAAAAACAGAAAGTAGTTAAAGAAAAAAGTGAAAACCCATATTATTGGGTGCATGTTGATGTTAAGACCCGTGCTTCGTCTTATTGCAATGCTGAGTCACTTCTTGCAGTTAAAGCTCTGAAGTTGGTAAAAGATGGGTCGGGTATTAGTGTCAAGTTTCTCCCTTGTACCAGCGAGGAGAGGATTTGTGAAAGGAGAGGGGACTGGGAATATTTTTACATGCATACTCCTTGTTTTACTGAACTATATTTGAAACTCTATTTTTTGGATTTCGAGTGTAAGGTTCTGACCCAACTTAACTGTACTCCTTCACAGCTATATCCAAATTCTTGGGCATTTTTGTGAGCATTTGAATGTTTGATGGATTTTCTAGATATTTTTGTATCCTTGAATATTTTCTTTTCTCTATTTCAATCAAATGGGGTGCGGAAAGATTTATGGCTTTTTCTTAGTAGTTTCCCTGGATGTTCAATTTTTCTGCTATATAAATCTTCCTTCAAAAATTTCAAATCTATGTTCGTGAAAGTTCGGTCCTTGGAGATCAAATATCCCTTTTATATAGATAGTGAGTTGATAGAAAAATTTTTGCTGTATTGGTGTCCGGAGCCCATGCAGATTCTTGAGGCTATAGAGAGAAGTGAAGAAGAAAATTTGTTTCTGGATTTTTTGATAGAAAGTTTTACTGCTAGCGAATGTTTGTCTATTCCAAAACTATTACGTTTTGAGAAGGAAAACGATAAAGAAGGGTTAAAAGCTTATATAGGTAATATGACTCTGTATTTTTTGTTTGTTGATTTCTGGTTGTTGGCATGGTATTGCTTTTATTTGTAGGTGGACGGTTGCCTTACCTGAACACCTCTCAACTACAATCTTTTTTGAAGAAGAAAAATGAAAAGGGTGGTAGTGGCTCGGGACTGGTAAAGGAGGCTGGCAGGGATACTTCTCATTCCACCGCCCAACCTGCTGCTTCTCCGAAGAGAAAGAGAGATGAATAAGAGAAATCTCTAGAGGTTTTGTCTGAGGAGGATAAGGAAACTCCATAGGTTTATAGAAGGGGTGAATCTGCAGTCTCTCTGGAGTGATTGGTTCCCCATTTCTGAAATTGCTAACAAGGTTTCCCATTACCCTGGGGATATGCGGTTGACTCGCCAAACTGGTATGAGAGGGATGAGGAAGTTCATCCAGGTTGGTAACCTTTTTGTTTCATTGATTTATATTCTGTTTATGCGTTCGTCATTGTTTATTTGTGTGTTTTGTAGATTGTGGCTTCACGGTTATTATGTGTTGGTCGTGCGACCGAGTTGTTAGGGGCAGAGCAGCATGCTATTGCTGAAAATGTTGTTGGTTTCGAGCGATCTGTGAAGGAGAAAGAAGATATGCTCATTAATGCAAACGCTAAGATGAAACGCAGAGAGGAGGAGATTATGAAGCTTCAAGATCAAATTCGCCTTCTTCAAGGTGAAATTAAAGAAAATGATAAGATGAAGGGTGAAATGACTTCTCACATTCATGAATTGGAAGAAGTATTGGAAATGTTTGCTGCTGAATTTGACCGTGCTGTTAGCCAAGTCGTGGTGTTTTCGCCCGAGGTTGATGTCGGGAGGCTTGATGTTATTAAGATTATTGTTAATGGAGAGCTTATGGAAGACGAGATGAGCGAGGAGCATGATGAAAATGTTCCTCCCCCTCTTGAAGAAGAAATTGAATGTTTGTAATTTGAAACATATGGATTTGTTGTTTGAAACATTTGGTTTGATTACCGATCTTATATCGGTTTATTTTGTGAATTGGTTTATCCGACGTATAATGACGGTTTGACTTTTTACAATGTTTTGACTACTAATTGCATGCTTCTAGATGTTTTTTCCAACTTTTTGTCATGTTGGTTTGAATGAAGTGATTAAATAGATATAACGATACATGAAATTAGAGAGAAAAGAATTTGGTTCATTTATATGGAAAACGACCTTTCACTTTTGAAAGGTGCAAAGTGGTTGGCCTTGTTAAAACCTCTCCGAGTAAAACCCTCCTTAGGGAAAAACTTTTGTGATCCGAAGAAAGAGTACCTGGCCACTCCGTCTTGTTTACAAAGAGGAGTTAGCTATAATAAAGCTTTAGTGATGAAATATTCCATGTTTTGGGTAAGGCCATTCCATCTAATGTTTTGAGACGATAAGGTCCTTTTCCGACGATTTTGGAGACTTGAAAAGGGCCCTCCCAAGTAGCAACTAATTTTCCATGTCCTACAGGCTTCCAGACTTTTTATATTTGTCTCAGCACAAAATCTCCTTGTTGTAGCTTCCATGGTCGTACTTTTTTATTATATTGCTTTTGCATGGCAAACTGCATGGATTTCTAGCAGATTTTGGTCAGGCACCATTCTTCATTTATTGTATTGAGTTCTGCCGATCTTGCCTCTATATTGGTATCTTCGTCAAAGTATTCGGTCTGGGTTGAACCTTGGCCGACTTCAATGGGAATCATACAGTCTGCAAAATGATCTTGTTAGCTACCTTTAGGAGCCCATTACTTTGTGGGTGCTTGACAGAGGAAAAATGGTGCTTAATGTGAATGTCAGTTAGAAACGAAGCAATTTTCTTATCAGTGAATTGCCGACCATTATGGGAAACAATCTCTCTAGGCAAACCATATCTACATATGATGAATTTCCGAATAAACATTCATACCTTGTCCGAGATTATTTTGCAAGTGGTTGTGCTTCTATCCATTTAGTGAAGTAATCAATTGCTACTAAAAGAAATTTTACCTATCCTGGCGATATTGGGAATAGTCTGAGAATGTCCATCCCCCATTTGTAAAAAGGCCAACTAATATCTGAAGTGTGTAGCAATTCTGCTGGGCTATGAATGAGTGGCGCACATTTCTGGCATGCGTCGCCCTTCTGCATTTTGTACATACAATCTTTATGCAACGTCGGCCAGCAGCCCTACTCGTAGGA
The DNA here is from genome assembly GCF_003086295.3 of Arachis hypogaea. Classification (NCBI taxonomy): domain Eukaryota; kingdom Viridiplantae; phylum Streptophyta; class Magnoliopsida; order Fabales; family Fabaceae; genus Arachis; species Arachis hypogaea. Next base: position 45,727,722 of record NC_092037.1, on the reverse strand, counting down.
TTCTTATGGCTAGACTTCTACCTCCAATGTGGTGGCCACAAATGCCGTCATGGACTTCGTCTATGGCAACTTCTGCTTCCATTCGGCTAAGGCATTTTAGTAACAGTTGAGAGAACCCCCATTTGTATAGGTCGTCACCTATCATAGTGAAATGGCTTGCTTTGTGTCTGAATGATTTCGGCTGTTCATTGTCTGGTATTTCTCTAGTTCTTAAATAGTGAATGTATGGGCGTTGTCAATCCTCTTCTTATGACACACTTGAAACAGACTTGATATCCAGACTTCGTCTTGTTAGTGTGAGATGAGATATTATATTTGATGAATCAGTTGTTCTGGAAGTAGCTAGCTTAGATAAGATATCGGCCCTACAATTTTGTTCACTAGGTATATATGATATTTCAAAATTTTGAAAATGTTGAATCATGTTTTTGCCGAATTTAAATATTTCTCTAAGAGTTCGTCTTGTACCTGAAAGTGACCAGTTACTTGTTGTACCACGAGGAGAGAGTCATAGTATACCCTTAAGTTTTTTATTTCAACTGTCCTTGCTTACCTTAGGCCTGCTAGTAACGCTTCATATTCGGCTTGATTGTTGGTTGTTTGAAAAAGGAATTTGATTAATTGTTCGGCATATACTCCAGTGTTGTCCTTCAGTAAGATTCTGGCTCCGCCTCCATTTTTTGTTTGAGGCACCATCAAGATATAGCTCTCATTAGGTGGTGGTATTTTCCGTGGTGGTGAATTCTGATATAAAATTGGCCAGTGCTTGGGCCTTGGGGATCCTTGTGATTGGTAGCTTGATGAGCGGATAATTTATACGCTTTTTGGCATTGTTTTTAGGTAGTTTTTAGTAAGTTTAAGCTACTTTTAGGGATGTTTTCATTAGTTTTTATGTTAAATTCATATTTTTGGACTTTACTATGAGTTTGTGTGTTTTTCTGTGATTTCAGGTAATTTCTGGCTGAAATTGAGGGACTTGAGCAAAACTCTGAAAAAGGCTGACAAAAGGACTGCTGATGCTGTTGGAATCTGACCTCCCTGCACTCGAAATAGATTTTCTGGAGCTACAGAACTTCAAATGGCGCGCTCTCAACGGCGTTAAAAAGTAGATATCCAGAGCTTTCCAGCAATATATAATAGTCTATACTTTATTCGGAAATTGACGACGTAACTTGGCGTTGAACGCCAAGTACATGCTGCTGTCTGGAGTTAAACGCCAGAAACACGTCATGATCCAGAGTTGAACGCCCAAAACACGTTATAACTTGGAGTTCAACTCCAAGAAAAGCCTCATCTCGTGGATAGATCAAGCTCAGCCCAAGCATACACCAAGTGGGCCCCGGAAGTGGATTTATACATGAATTACTTACTCATGTAAACCCTAGTAGTTAGTCTAGTATAAATAGGATAAGTTACTATTGTATTAGACATCTTTTGACAGTTTAATCTTTTGACTTTGTAGTCTTTGATCATTCGGTCTCTTGATCATTCAGGGGGCTGGCCATTCGGCCATGCCTGAACCTTTCACTTATGTATTTTCAACAGTGGAGTTTCTGCACACCATAGATTAAGGGTGTGGAGCTCTGCTGTACCTCAAGTTTCAATACAATTATTATTACTTTCTATTCAATTCTCTTTTATTCTTATTCCAAGATATACGTTGCACTTCAACTTGATGAATGTGATGATCCGTGACACTCATCATCATTCTCACTTATGAACGCGCGTGATTGACAACCACTTCCGTTCTACTCTAGGCTGGGCGCATATCTCTTAGATTCCCCAACAGAATCTTCATGGTATAAGCTAGAATTGATGGCGGCATTCATGAGAATCCGAAAAGTCTAAACCTTGTCTATGGTATTCCGAGTAGGATTCTGGGATTGAATGACTGTGACGAGCTTCAAACTCCTGAAGGCTGGGCGTGATGACAAACGCAAAAGAATCAAGGGATTCTATTCCAACCTGATTGAGAACCGACAGATGATTAGCCGTGCTGTGACAGAGCATAGGACCATTTTCACTGAGAGGATGGGATGTAGCCATTAACAACGGTGATGTCCTACATACAGCTTGCCATGGAAAGGAGTAAGAATGATTGGATGAATGTAATAAGAAAGTAGAGATTCAAGAGGAGCACAGCATCTCCATACGCCTATCTGAAATTCCCACTATTGATTTACATAAGTATTTCTATCCCTTTTATTTTCTATTTATTATTAATTTTTGAACTCATCATAAACCAATTTAATCTGCCTAACTGAGATTTACAAGGTGACCATAGCTTGTTTCATACCAACAATCTCTGTGGGATCGACCCTTACTCACGTAAGGTATTACTTGGATGACCCAGTACACTTGCTGGTTAAGTTGAACGGAGTTATGATCACACCAGGGATTATTAAGATCCCAATTTATCACACCATGATCTCTTTGGGGTATTTTTGATTTCATACAAATACAAAGAGACCAACTTTGAGGATCACAATTTCGTCTACCATAGCTGACATCGAATTATGAAAGTTCTATTGACTACTTTATGAGTCATTCCGCCAGATCTGGCTTTGATAATATTTGATGTAAAGGCTGACCAATTCGAACTATTATCTGGTGTGTCTGGAAATAGTGTCGCAAACGTCGGGCTGTAATGATTAGGCCAACTGCTAATTTTTCTATTGTTGGGTATCTTGTCTCGATATTTTGCAGTACTTTGCTCACAAAATATACTAGATGTTGTTCTTTCCTATTTCTATTACAAGAGTGGAACTAACCGTGTTAGTGGAATTTGAAAGGTATAAGTAAAGAGCCTTACCTTGCTGAGGTTTCTGAAGTATATGTGGTGAACTGAGAAGTTCTTTGAATTCGGTAAACGCTTTTTCGCATTCATCCGTCCAAGTAAACTTTTGGCTTTCTTTAGGGTGTTGAAGAAATGATATGATTTGGCAGTTGTTACAAGAAAAAATCTTGACAGGGCTGCTAGGCGGCCTGTGAGTTATTGTACCTCCTTTACTGATCGGGGTGACTGCATTTGTATCATGGCCTGACATTTGTCAGGGTTGGCTTTTATTCCTCTGTCTGTTAATAGCAACCCGAGGAATTTGCCTCCATGTACTCCAAATGCGCGCTTTTTTGGGTTTAATCTCATGTTGTACTATCAGAGTTATTGGAATACTTCATTAAGGTTGCCTTTATGCTGTTGTTCTGTGGTCGATTTTACCACCATATCATCAACATATATTTCAATATTTCAATATTTTGGCCAATCTGGTCTTTGAAGACCTTGTCCATTTGTCGCTGATAAGTGGCTCCTACATTTTTCAGCCCAAAGGGCATTACCTTGTAACAAAAATTTCCTTGATCAGTTACAAATGCTGTTTTGTCCTCATCATCGGGGTGCATTAGTATTTGATTGTAGGCAGAATAGCCATCCATAAAACTGAGCACTTGAAACCCCGAAGTGTCATCTACTAGTCTATCAATGTTCGAAAGTGGATAAGAGTGTTTTGGGCACACTATGTTTAGGCCTGTGAAATCCACACACGTACGCCATCTTCCCGAGTTCTTCACTATCACCACATTCTCCAACCATGATGAAAATCGAAGTTCTCAGATGAAACCTGCATTAAGTAATTTTTGTGTCTCTGCTATCGTTGTATTTCTTCTTTTTATCCCTAAGTTTCGCTTCTTTTGTCATATAGGTCAGACATTAAGATTGATTACTAACTTGTGGCATATGTAGTTTGGATCAATCCCTGGCATGTCAGTGGGTGTCCATGCAAAAAGATCGGAATTGGATCTTAATATTTCGATCAGATCTTGTTTTGTTCCTGCAGAGAAAATAGAGCCGATATTAGTAAATTGGTTGGCTTCTCCTGATTGTACCTTTTTTAGGTCATCCATTGGGGTGGGTCAACTGTTATTGTTTCTTGGATCTAACTCGGCTAGGGTTGGAATGCCCTCCGCATTGTAAATAGAATTGATTCTTGGGATAGTTCTGTTTGGAATGGCCTTCAAGCCCGCATTGTAGCATTGCCGAGCTTCCTTGTGGTTGGCATGCACTATTGCTATTGTATTGTCCTGCATAGGAAACTTAACACAAAGGTGAACCATGGAAATAATAGCTCCGAAAGAATTAAAGGACGGATGCCCCAAATAATATCATAAGGACTAGTGTAATTAACCACTAAAAATTGGATATCCAGGGTTTTTGAGTTTGGTGACTCCCCTAGTGTTGTTCTCAACCATACATAACTTGACACAGGGACCCTTTCTCACCCTACCAATTCTCCGGATGAGGGTTGTAGTGCTTCGTTGCTGAGTTGCATCTTTTTTAATGTGGAGTAGAACAACACGTTGGCGCTACTCCCGATGTCGAGTAAGGCTTTTTTGACTGTCAGTTCTCCCATGTGTATCGAAATCACCACTGGATTATCCAAATTCAGGCATTGTGATTTGAAGTTGGATGCACCAAAGACAATTTGTTCCACTAAAGGTGGGGCATGTATCTCTTGACTAGATTCATCCATTGTCATTATGGCTCAGTAACTTCTTTTTCTGCCTATTTTAGTCACTCCTCTTCCTGCAAAGCCACCTGAAATATAATTTATTACCCCTTTCGAAGTAGGAGCTTTGACCACTCCATGCCAAGTTCCTTTGTCTTTATGATTGATGAGCGGATAATTTATACGCTTTTTGGCATTGTTTTTATATAGTTTTTAGTAAGTTTAAGCTACTTTTTGGGATGTTTTCATCAGTTTTTATGTTAAATTCACATTTCTGGACTTTACTATGAGTTTGTGTGTTTTTCTGTGATTTCAGGTAAATTCTGACTGAAATTGAGGGATTTGAGCAAAACTCTGAAGAAGGCTGACAAAAGGACTGCTGATGCTGTTGGAATCTGACCTCCCTGCACTTGAAATGGATTTTCTGGAGCTACAGAACTCCAATTGGCGCGCTCTCAACGGCGTTGGAAAGTAGACATCCAGGGCTTTCCAGCAATATATAATAGTCCATACTTTATTCGAAGAATGATGACGTAACTTGGCGTTAAACGCCAAGTACACGCTGCTGTCTGGAGTTAAACGCCAGAAAAACGTCATTATCCGGAGTTGAACGCCCAAAACACGTCATAACCTGGAGTTTGACGCCAAGAAATGCCTTAGCTCGTGGAATGATCAAGCTCAGCCCAAGCATACACCAAGTGGGCCCCGGAAGTGGATTTATGCATCAATTACTTACTCATGTAAACCCTAGTAGCTAGTCTAGTATATATAGGACATTTATCTATTGTATTAGACATCCTGGATGGTATTCTGAATCCGGTGATCACGTTAGAGAGGGCTGGCCATTCGGCCATGCCTGAACTCTTTGCTTATGTATTTTCAACGGTGGAGTTTCTGCACACCATAGATTAAGGGTGTGGAGCTCTGCTGTACCTCAAGTATTAATGAAGTTCTATTATCTTTTATTCAAATCTCTCTTATTCTTATTCCAAGATATTCATTCGTATCCAAGAACATGATGAATGTGATGAGTCAGATTACCCTCATTATCATTCTCACTTATGAATGTGAGTGATTGACAACCACTTCCGTTCTACATGCAACAGAGCTTGAATGTATATCTCTTAGATTCCCCAACAGAATCTTCGTGGTATAAGCTAGATAGATGGCGGCATTTATGAGGATCCAGAAAGTCTCACCTTGTCTGTGGTATTCCGAGTAGGATCCTGGGAATCCGGAAAGTCTCACCTTGTCTGTGGTATTCCGAGTAGGATTCCGGTAATGAATGACTGTGACGTGCTTCAAACTTTAACCTGCTGGGCGTTAGTGACAGACGCAAAAGAGGGATTCTATTCCAGTAGGAGCGGGAACCAACCGGTGATTAGCCGTACTGTGACAGAGTGCGTGCATTAGTTTTCACTGCGAGGATGGGATGTAGCCATTAGCCATGGGTGATGCCTCCAGACTGGTTAGCTGTGCGAGTGACAGCCGCACAGGGTATTTCCCCGAGAGGAAGAAAGTAGCCACAGTTGATGGTGAACCCCAATACAAAGCTTGCCATGGAAAGGAGTAAGAAGGATTGAATAAAAGCAGTAGGAGAGCAGGCGTCCTTGAGCTCTACAGCATCTCCATCCCCTTATCTGAAATTCCCACCAATGAATCTGCATAAGTATCTTTATCCCTTTCATTATTTCTGTTTTTCAAAAACCCATAAACTATTTTAATCTGCCTGACTGAGATTTGCAAGGTGACCATAGCTTGCTTCATACCAACAATCTCTGTGGATTCGACCCTTACTCACGTAAGGTTTATTACTTGGACGACCCAGTACACTTGCTGGTTATTTGAACGGAGTTGTGAAAATAAACAATGCCCTCAGAGTAAACATCCTACAAGTAGAAAGAACAAGTGATCACAATTTCGTCCACCAAGTTTTTGGCGCCGTTGCTGGGGATTGTTTGAGTATGGACAACTGACGGTTCATCTTGTTGCTCAGATTAGGTAATTTTCTTTTCAAAAATCTTTTTCAAAAATTTTTCTTTTTATTTTTCGTTTTTCCAAACTATGTTTTTCGAAAAAAAAATTAATAAAAATACAAAAAAATTAGAAAATCATAAAAATCAAAAATATTTTTTGTTTCTTGTTTGAATCTTGTGTTAATTTTAAGTTTGGTGTCAATTGCATGCTTTTAAAATTTTTCTTGCATTTTTTCGAAAATCTCATGCATTCATAGTGTTCTTCATGATCTTCAAGTTGTTCTTGACAAGTCTTCTTGTTTGATCTTGATGATTTCTTGTTTTGTGTCTTTTGTTGTTTTTCATGTGCATTTGTGCATTCATATTTTCCATGCATTAAAAATTTCTAAGTTTGGTGTGTTGCATGTTTTCTTTGCATCAAAAATTTTTCAAAATTATGTTCTTGATGTTCATCATGATCTTCAAAGTGTTCTTGGTGTTCATCTTGACATTCATAGCATTCTTGCATGCATTCATTGTTTTGATCTAAAAATTTCATGCATTGAGTATTTTTTGTTGTTTTTCTTTCTCATAATTAAAATATTCAAAAATCAAAAAATTATCTTTTCCTTATTTTTCTCCAAATTTTCGAAAATTTTGGGTTGACTTGGTCAAAAATTTTTAAAATTAGTTGTTTCTTACAAGTCAAGTCAAAATTTCAAATTTTAAAATCTTATCTTTTCAAAATCTTTTTCAAAAATCATATCTTTTTCATTTTTTATATAATTTTCGAAAATTTCAAAATTATTTTTCAAAATATTTTCAAAATATTTTCCTTATCTTTATTTGATATTTTTGAAATTAAGCTAACAATTAATGTGATTGGTTCAAAAAATTTGAAGTTTGTTACTTTCTTGTTAAGGAAGGTTCAATCTTTAAATTCTAAAATCTTATCTTGTAGTTTCTTGTTAGCTAAGTAATTTTTAAAATTAAATCTTTTTCAAAATATCTTTTTCAAATTTATCTTTTTATCTTTTATCTTATCCTTTTCAAAAATTTTATCTTTTTCAAAATTTGATTTCAAAATATCTTATCTAACTTCTTATCTTCTTATCTTTTTCAAAATTTGATTTCAAATCTTTTTCAATCAACTAACTAACTTTTTGTTTGTTTCTTATCTTTTTCAAAACCACCTAACTACTTCCCCCTCTTCTATTTTCGAAAACATCTCTCTCTTTTTCAAAAATTCTTTTTAATTAATTAATTGTTTCATGTTTTAAAATTTTAATTACATTTTATCTCTAATTTTCGAAAATTACTAACTCCTTTTTCAAAAATTATTTTCGAAAATTCTCTTCTCTTTTCTTCTTCTATTTAATTATTTAATTACTAACACTTCTCTTCACCTCTCTTCATCCACAAATCCGAACCTCCTTCTTCATTCTTCTACCTCTTTCTTCTTCTACTAACATAAAGGAATCTCTATACTGTGACATAGAGGATTCCTCTTTCTTTTCTTGTTTTCTTCTCTCTTTCTTATGAGCAGGAACAAGGATAAAGGCACTCTTGTTGAAGTTGATCCAGAACCTGAAAGGACTCTGAAGAGAAAATTAAGAGAAGCTAAATTACAACAATCCAGAAACAACCTTTCAGAAATTTTCGAACAAGAGAAGGACATGGCAGCCGAAAATAATAATAATAATAATGAAAGGAGAATGCTTGGTGACTTCACAAAGCCAACGTCCAAGTTTGATGGAAGAAGCATCTCCATTCCTGCCATTGGAGCCAATAACTTTGAGCTTAAGCCTCAACTAGTTGCTTTAATGCAACAAAACTGCAAGTTTTATGGACTTCCATCTGAAGATCCTTATCAGTTTTTAACTGAATTCTTGCAAGTCTGTGATACTATAAAGACGAATGGAGTTAATCCTGAAGTCTACAGACTCATGCTTTTCCCTTTTGCTGTAAGAGACAGAGCTAGAATATGGTTGGACTCACAACCTAAGGATAGCCTGGACTCCTGGGATAAGCTGGTCACTGCTTTCTTGGATAAGTTCTTTCTTCCTCAAAAGCTGAGCAAGCTAAGAGTGGATGTTCAAACCTTCAAGCAAAAAGATGGTGAATCCCTCTATGAAGCTTGGGAAAGATACAAGCAGCTGACCAAGAGATGTCCATCTGACATGTTTTCAGAATGGACCTTATTAGATATATTCTATTATGGTCTATCTGAATTTTCGAAAATGTCATTGGACCATTCTGCAGGTGGATCTATTCACCTGAAGAAAACACCTGAAGAGGCCCAAGAACTCATTGACATGGTTGCAAACAACCAGTTCATGTATACCTCTGAGAGGAATTCCGTGAATAATGGGGTACCTCAGAAGAAAGGAGTTCTTGAAATTGATGCTCTGAATGCCATATTGGCTCAGAACAAAATGTTGACTCAACAAGTCAACATAATCTCTCAAAATCTGAATGGATTGCAACATGCATCCAACAGTACTAGAGAGGTAGCTTCTGAAGAAGCTTATGATCCTGAGAACCCTGCCATGGCAGAGGTTAATTACTTAGGTGAACCTTATGGAAACACCTATAACTCATCATGGAGAAATCATCCAAATTTCTCCTGGAAGGATCAACAAAAGCCTCAACAAGGCTTTAACAATGGTGGACGCAATAGGCTGAATAATAGTAAGCCATATCCATCATCTTCTCAGCAACAGACAGAGAATTCTGAACAAAACACTTCTAATTTAGTCAATATAGTCTCTGATCTGTCAAAGGCCACCTTCAGTTTCATGAATGAAATAAGATCCTCCATTAGAAATTTGGAGGCACAAGTGGGCCAGCTGAGTAAGAAAGTTATTGAAACTCCTCCCAGTATTCTCCCAAGCAATACAGAAGAGAATCCAAAAGGAGAGTGCAAGGCCATTGATTTAATCAAAGTGGCCGAATGCACTAGGGAGGAGGAGGACGAAAATCCCAGTGAGGAAGACCTCCTGGGACGTCCTTCAAGCAAGAAGGAGTTTCCTATTAAGGATCCAGAGGAATCTGAGGCTCATCTAGAGACCATAGAGATTCCACTAAACCTCCTTCTGCCATTCATGAGCTCTGAAGACTATTCTTCCTCTGAAGAGGATGAAGATGTGACTGGAGAGCAAGTTGCTCAATATTTAGGAGCTATCATGAAGCTGAATGCCAAGCTGTTTGGTAAAGAGACTTGGGAAGGTGAACCTCCCTTGCTCATTAGTGAACTAGATGCTTGGATTCAGAAAACTCTACCTCAAAAGAAACAAGATCCTGGCAAGTTCTTAATACCTTGCACCATTGGCACCATGAGCTTTGAAAAAGCTCTATGTGATCTGGGGTCAGGGATAAATCTGATGCCACTCTCTGTAATGGAGAAGCTAGGAATCATTGAGGTACAACCTACCTTGTTCTCATTGCAATTGGCAGACAAGTCATTGAGACAAGCTTATGGAATAGTAGAGGACGTGCTAGTAAAGGTTGAAGGCCTTTACATCCCTGCTGATTTCATAATCTTAGACACTAGGAAGGAAGAGGATGATTGCATCATCCTTGGAAGACCTTTCCTAGCCACAGCAGAAGCTGTGATAGATGTCAACAGAGGTGAGTTAGTCCTTCAATTGAATGGGGACTACCTTGTGTTTAAAGCACATGGCCATCCCTCTGTGACAGAAGAGAGTAAGCATGAAGAGCTTCTCTCAGTTCAGAGTCAAGAAGAGCCCACACAGTCAAACTCTAAGTTTGGTGTTGTGAGGCCACAACCAAACTCTAAGTTTGGTGTTAAGACCCCTTATCCAAACTCTAAGTTTGGTGTTGGGACTATACAACATTGACCTGATCACCTTTTAGCTCCATGAGGGTCACTGTCAAGCTATTGACATTAAAGAAGCGCTTGTTGGGAGGCAACCCAATTTTATTTATCTAATTTTATTTTATTTTGTTTCTTTGTTATTTTTGTGTTTAATTAGGTACATGATCATGAGGAGTCACGAAAAAATCAAAAAAATTAAAAACAGAGTCAAAAACAGAAAAAAAAAATTTTTTCACCCTGGAGGATGCACGGGCTGGCGTTCAACGCCCAGAAGGTGCATCTGGCCGGCGTTCAACGCCAGAACAGAGCACCATTCTGGCGCTGAACGCCCAAAACAAGCAACAACCTGGCGTTAAACGCCAGGATGGTGCACAGAGAGGACAAACTGGCGCTGAACGCCAGGAACAAGCAAGAAACTGGCGTTCAACGCCAGAAACATGCATCACATGGGCGTTGAACGCCCAGAACATGAACCAATGGGCGTTTAAACGCCAGAATGGTGTGCCAAGGCATTTTACATGCCTATTTGGTGCAGGGATGGAATTCCTTGACACCTCAGGATCTGTGGACCTCACAGGATCCCCACCTACCTCGCCCTCTCTCTTTCCATTCATGATCATCCCTTCTGTTTTTCATTCACCACCTACATCTATCCCCTCTTCCCCATACACCCCACCTACCTTTACAATTCAACTTCTCTTTCCCACCCAATCCCACCCATATAGCCAAATCCATCTCCCCTCACTCACCTCCATTCTCTTCTTCTTCTTCTTCTTCTCTTCTTTTCTTTCTTGCTCGAGGGCGAGCAATATTTTAAGTTTGGTGTGGTAAAAGCATAGCTTTTTTTGCTTTTCCATTACCATTAATGGCACATAAGGCCAGAGAAACCTCAAAGGGAAGACAAAATCTTCCACCTCTGAGTCTTGGGAGATGGAAAAAAATATAAGCCGTCATAGCTCAGTGGTAGAACATATGGCTGCAAATCAAGAGATTCCTGAGATACCTCAGGGAATAAGTTATCCTCCACACAAATATTGGAAGCAACTAAGGGAAGAAACACCAAAATTGCTAGGAATCATTCAACAGAAGCAAGGAAGAAACATAGAGGAGCTTAAAAAGCACCATTGGACCTTCAAGAAGGCGCCATCCTCACTCAGGTGGATTCATTCCTTGCTCTTTATTTCTTTCTGTTTTCGGTTTTTAATATTGTGTTTATCTATGTTTTGTGTCTTTATTTCATGATCATTAGTATGTAACCATGCCTTAAAGCTATGAATAAAATCCATTAATCCTTCACTTCTCTTAAATGAAAAATGTTTTAATTCAAAAGAACAAGAAGTACATGAATTTCGAATTTATCCTTGAATTTAATTTAATTATATTGATGTGGTGGCAATACTTTTTGTTTTCTGAATGAATGCTTGAACAGTGCATATTTTTGATCTTGTTGTTTATGAGTGTTAAAATTGTTGGCTCTTGAAAGAATGATGAACAAAGAGAAATGTTATTGATGAACTGAAAAATTCATGAATTGATTCTTGAAGCAAGAAAAAGCAGTGAAAAAAAAAGTGGCGAAAAAAAAAATAGAAAGAAAAAGCAAGCAGAAAAAGCCAATAGCCCTTAAAACCAAAAGGCAAGGGTAGCAAGGATCCAAGGCTTTGAGCATCAATGGATAGGAGGGCCCAAGGAAGTAAAATCCAGGCCTAAGCGGCTAAATCAAGCTGTCCCTAACCATGTGCTTGTGTCATGAAGGTCCAAGTGAAAAGCTTGAGACTAAGTGGTTAAAGTCGTGATCCAAAGCAAAAGAGTGTGCTTAAGAGCTCTGGACACCACTAACTGGGGACTTTAGCAAAGCTGAGTCACAATCTGAAAAGGTTCACCCAGTTATGTGTCTGTGGCATTTGTGTATCCGGTGGTAATACTGGAAGACAAAGTGCTTAGGGCCAAGGCCAAGACTCATAAGTAGCTGTGTTCAAGAATCAACATGCTTAACTAGGAAAGTCAATAACACTATCTGAAATTCTAAGTTCCCAGAGACGCCAATCTCTCTAAACTACAAAGGAAAAAGTGAGATGCCAAAACTGTTCAGAAGCAAAAAGCTACAAGTCCCGCTCATCTAATTAAATTAATATTCATTGATATTCTGAAATTTATAGTATATTCTCTTCTTTTATCCTATTTGATTTTCAGTTGCTTGGGGACAAGCAACAATTTAAGTTTGGTGTTGTGATGAGCGGATAATTTATACGCTTTTTGGCATTGTTTTTATATAGTTTTTAGTAAGTTTAAGCTACTTTTTGGGATGTTTTCATTAGTTTTTATGTTAAATTCACATTTCTGGACTTTACTATGAGTTTGTGTGTTTTTCTGTGATTTTAGGTAAATTCTGACTGAAATTGAGGGATTTGAGCAAAACTCTGAAGAAGGCTGACAAAAGGACTGCTGATGCTGTTGGAATCTGACCTCCCTGCACTCGAAATGGATTTTCTGGAGCTACAGAACTCCAATTGGCGCGCCCTTAACGGCGTTGGAAAGTAGATATCCAGGGCTTTCCAGCAATATATAATAGTCCATACTTTATTCGAAGAATGACGACGTAACTTGGCGTTAAACGCCAAGTACACGCTGCTGTTTGGAGTTAAACGCCAGAAAAACGTCATTATCCGGAGTTGAACGCCCAAAACACGTCATAACCTGGAGTTTGACGCCAAGAAATGCCTTAGCTCGTGGAATGATCAAGCTCAGCCCAAGCATACACCAAGTGAGCCCCGGAAGTGGATTTATGCATCAATTACTTACTCATGTAAACCCTAGTAGCTAGTCTAGTATATATAGGACATTTATCTATTGTATTAGACATCCTGGATGGTATTCTGAATCCGGTGATCACGTTAGAGAGGGCTGGCCATTCGTCTATGCCTGAACTCTTTGCTTATGTATTTTCAACGGTGGAGTTTCTGCACACCATAGATTAAGGGTGTGGAGCTCTGCTGTACCTCAAGTATTAATGAAGTTCTATTATCTTTTATTCAAATCTCTCTTATTCTTATTCCAAGATATTCATTCGTATCCAAGAACATGATGAATGTGATGAGTTAGATTACCCTCATTATCATTCTCACTTATGAATGTGAGTGATTGACAACCACTTCCGTTCTACATGCAACAGAGCTTGAATGTATATCTCTTAGATTCCCCAACAGAATCTTCGTGGTATAAGCTAGATAGATAGCGGCATTTATGAGGATCCGGAAAGTCTCACCTTGTCTGTGGTATTCCGAGTAGGATTCCGGTAATGAATGACTGTGACGTGCTTCAAACTTTAACCTGCTGGGCGTTAGTGACAGACGCAAAAGAGGGATTCTATTCCAGTAGGAGCGGGAACCAACCGGTGATTAGCCGTACTGTGACAGAGTGCGTGCATTAGTTTTCACTGCGAGGATGGGATGTAGCCATTAGCCATGGGTGATGCCTCCAGACTGGTTAGCTGTGCGAGTGACAGCCGCACAGGGTATTTCCCCGAGAGGAAGAAAGTAGCCACAGTTGATGGTGAACCCCAATACAAAGCTTGCCATGGAAAGGAGTAAGAAGGATTGAATAAAAGCAGTAGGAGAGCAGGCGTCCTTGAGCTCTACAGCATCTCCATCCCCTTATCTGAAATTCCCACCAATGAATCTGCATAAGTATCTTTATCCCTTTCATTATTTCTGTTTTTCAAAAACCCATAAACTATTTTAATCTGCCTGACTGAGATTTGCAAGGTGACCATAGCTTGCTTCATACCAACAATCTCTGTGGATTCGACCCTTACTCACGTAAGGTTTATTACTTGGACGACCCAGTACACTTGCTGGTTAGTTGAACGGAGTTGTGAAAATAAACAATGCCCTCAGAGTAAACATCCTACAAGTAGAAAGAACAAGTGATCACAATTTCGTCCACCAATGATCTGAACTCTTGCTCGGTTTGTCACTATCTCTGGCTGCTTCCTTTCGATTTCTAGAAGTGACATATTTATCCAGTAAACCCTGCATGCCTAACCTCTCCAGTAGGTCTTTGGCTACCACATCTGCGGTATGACTATATTTTTGGTGGAATGCGTAGTGTTTGCTCCTATCTACATACTTCTGATCTTGGTATGTTCCTACTTTGCTCGGAGGCTTTATCAGTTTGTTGTGTAGAATTTCTTTGATTATATCCTCACTCTTGGTGTTCAACTTGGTATACGAATCAAATTTTGGTGTCAATTTGAAAGGTTTCTTAAGGTCTCTATTCTGAGATCTATGCGGCCTTTCTTCCACTTTTTGAGATAGTAGTCTTTCCATTCTACGGGCTTCCCTTAGTTCTTCAACTTCTATTTGTCCAGCTGCTTTGTCTCAAAATTCTTCCAGTTTTTTCGGTTTTGCCACTACTATTGCTTCTTGAAATTTTCTAGGTCAGAGGCCACTTTTAATTGCATGAAAGTGTACCTCCGAATTGAGGTCGAAAATTTCCATAGCTGCTATTGTAAAACATGCCATGTTGTCTTTTAGGCTCTCATGTTGTCCCTGTTTCATTGTGCTGAGGTAATATGAATAACACACGTGAATTTTGGATGCTGCAAAGTTGTTTATAAACAGTTTGGTGAATTCGTCAAAGATGGAGATTGAACCTACAGGCAGATTAAAAAATTACAGTAAAGCAGCTCCATCTAAGAAGGTAGGCAAAGATCGGCACAAGATAGGGTTGGAGTCACTATTAAGGAACATCATAGATTCAAAATTTTGTGACGTAGACTTTAGGATCTCCGATCCCCTTGTACGGTGCCAGTGTCATTGGGAGCGTAAAATTTTTAGGCATTTCAAAATTCATTATTTTTTTGGAGAAAGGACCAATTCTCCACCTTTCTGTCTTGGGGGATGCTCTGCCTATTTTTGCGTTTGACTCAGATTGGTATTCATTATAAAGGTTGTCATTGACCTTCTTATGCTCATTCTTTTCTTTGCCATTGTTCTGTCTCGCCGCTAACAGCTCGTCCATTCATTGGTTTACTCTGCTGTAGAGTGGCATTTGCTGCCAAAAGCTCAACATTAGTTAGGGTACCATGCGGTGTGACCGAATGATTTGTCATGGCTTGAGCCTTGTGAACAAAAGAAAACACAAGAAAAGCTAGCAAAGTGTTAGGTCAAACTGGAAGCGAGGTTGGGCCCCACAGTAGGTGCCAAATATTTTGGCAAAGATAATTTCTCTATAGTATATGTCGGCTTTACAATGCTATGCAAACCTTAGTAGCTTCCATTTATGGAGTGCAGTATCCCGTGAACTCGGACCAAAACATGTTTGATAAAGAGACCAAGAGTAGGTTAGGATTTTCACAAAATAGATTTTCGTTGCAATTATAGCTCCGAACCAACAATTGACCCTAATCAAATTTTTATCCAAGAAATTGTCACAATTCAAAACCAATATAAACGGGAGTTTTTAAGTCACGGGTCGTCTTTCCTACGAGTTGCAATTAATGTGCTCAAATATTGGTTATGGGGGATTTTGGGGTTTTGATTATAAGAGGAAAGAAATTAAATTAGCAAGGAATGAAACAAGCATGCAAGTAATTAAATGAAAGCAATTAAAGTAATAAAAAGGGAATTTAAATGGCCAAAAAAAGACTCTTGGCAAGAATTGGAGAATTGAGGATTCCTATCCTAGTTATAGACCACAAACATTGTAATTATGTAGAATTAATCTCAATTAGTCAATCCTAACATCGAGGATTAGTCAAAAGGGCATAAGTGATCTCAATCCACAAGTCCTAGCCAACTCTATTAATGGAAGGCTTAAAGTTAGTGAAAACCAAATCAACTAACCATCCTCCACAATGTAGAATTGACATCCACCACTCAAATTCACCTAATTACCTAATTTCCTAACCAAGAGTGTGAAAAACTAAGCTAAAACCAAGCCAAGCATTTTGTCAAACACTTAATGTGCATGAAAATAAAATCAATTTAAATTGCAATGAAATTAAATTCTAAGGCTACCAAAAGCAAGAAAATAATAATAACAATTAAAGGAAGCAACAATTAACATGAAAATATAAATTGCATTAATTGAAATTAAAATTAACAAGAGTATCCATAAACGTAAAAATGACAAAATTGAGAAATTAACAAGACAAACTGAGGAAATTAAGACAATATAATAAAGAGGAGTAGAAGAAACTAGATGAAAACAAGAATTAAAAAGAGAAATTACAAAGAAATTAAGCTATAAACCCTAGTTTCTAGAGAGAAGGGGGAGCTTCTCTCTCTAGAAAATGACCTACATGATGCTAAACTAACCCTAATTGCTCCTTCTTCCCACGTGGAATGAGGCCCCCTTTGATATAGCAAGAATCAGCTTCAGAAAGTCCCAAAACTGTCTGGAGGCCTAGAAATTGCCCCAGCGATTTGCATTAAGTGAGTCACGCGCTGGAACTTGTGCATACACACAGGTGTGTGCGTACGCACACTTGCTAATTTTTTTCTTGTTTGTACGCACAGATTGTCATGCGTACACACACATGGCTGCATGGTTCTTGTGCGTACGCATAGTAGGTTGTGCGTACACACACTCCAGTGGTGCTTCTTCTTTGTTTTCTTCATGTTTTCTCCCAATTGCATGCTTTTCTTCTACTCTTATCAAGTCATTCCTACCTATTATACCTGAAATCACTCATCAAACAATCAAAGTATCGAATGGGATAAAAGTGATTAAATTAAGCACAAAATAGCATGTTTCCACAATTAACCTCAACTTAAGGAGAGAACACAAAAGTATACTATTTAGATGAATAAATGTGGGTTTATATGATGAAATCCATTCAAATTAGTCCAAAATTTATCATCAAATATGGATTCATCAATTCCCCCACACTTAAACAATAGCATATCCTCATGCTAATCACAATCAAGGGAGAAGGATAAAAGGGTAAGCAATTTATTCAATGCAACTACTTATATGCATGCAAATATGCTAAATGTTAACTATCTATATCTATACTATGGTCTCTATTGAATTTGGCAAAAACAAACAATAGAATCTCAATCAATCAAAAATAAATCCTTAGGGCTAAGGTAAGAAAATATAGCAATATGACCAATGTCCAAAGTTTTGATTTGTAGTTTCCAAAAATTGATAAGCAACTTGTAAGAAGAAACAATATAAGAGATGGAATCATAGAATTAATCGATTGAACCCCTCACCGGTTGTGTATACACTCTCGCCGCTTAGTGTTTAGGGCTTAATCACTCAATTCTCCTTTGATCATATTTTTCAAAGATTTGCAAGTCATCTATCAATCAACTAATATTTGACGAATGAATGCAGATATCATGAGGTCTTTGGAGGGTTGTAATAGGACTAGGGTAAGGGTAGAATTAATATGGTTAAGTGGACTAGCAATTTGGACCTTTGATTAGCTCAAGTATCCCTCCTAATCTTATATTAACCTATTTACACTCAAGAACACAACCTAACTTCCCATTCTTTTTCTTTTCTCACATTCACTCATGCATCTTCTTTTTAATTCACACACATATGCATCCTTTGTTTACATTCTTATTATCATTTATTCCTTTTTTCTTTTTCTTTTAATATTTTCTCTCTTTTTTTTGAAGTATATATACCAAAATCTCTCTTTTCTTTTGTCACCAAAAAGAGATGCATATGTTTCCAAGTAATGAATGCATGATTGATTACCAAGTTTTCCAGATTTTCTCAATGAATACCCAAAGTAAACTAACTACCAATATTTCCCATAAATTCCCCCCTACACTTGAATAACACACACTCAAATCCAATCTAATCAAAGATACAATTCATGGACATAATGGTCTTTTGCTTAGGGTGAATGATGTGTGATGAGCGGATAATTTATACGCTTTTTGGCATTGTTTTTATAGAGTTTTTAGTAAGTTTAAGCTACTTTTAGGGACGTTTTCATTAGTTTTTATGTTAAATTCACATTTCTGGACTTTACTATGCGTTTGTGTGTTTTTCTGTGATTTCAGGTAAATTCTGACTGAAATTGAGGGATTTGAGCAAAACTCTGAAGAAGGCTGACAAAAGGACTGCTGATGCTGTTGGATTCTGACCTCCCTGCACTCGAAATGGATTTTCTGGATCTACAGAACTCCAATTGGCGCGCTCTCAACGGCGTTGGAAAGTAGACATCCAGGGCTTTCCAACAATATATAATAGTCCATACTTTATTCGAAGAATGACGACGTAACTTGGCGTTAAACGCCAAGTACACGCTGCTGTCTGGAGTTAAACGCCAGAAAAACGTCATGATCCGGAGTTGAACGCCCAAAACACGTCATAACCTGAAGTTTGACGCCAAGAAATGCCCCTACACGTGGATTAATCAAGCTCAGCCCAAGCATACACCAAGTGGTCCCCGGAAGTGGATTTATGCATCAATTACTTACTCATGTAAACCCTAGTAGCTAGTCTAGTATATATAGGACATTTATCTATTGTATTAGACATCCTGGATTGTATTTTGAATCCTGTGATCACGTTAGAGAGGGCTGGCCATTCGGCCATGCCTGAACTCTTTGCTTATGTATTTTCAACGGTGGAGTTTCTGCACACCATAGATTAAGGGTGTGGAGCTCTGCTGTACCTCAAGTATAAATGAAATTCTATTATCTTTTATTCAAATCTCTCTTATTCTTATTCCAAGATATTCATTCGTACCCAAGAACATGATGAATGTGATGAGTCAGATTACCCTCATTATTATTCTCACTTATGAATGTGAGTGATTGACAACCACTTCCGTTCTACATGCAACAGAGCTTGAATGTATATCTCTTAGATTCCCCAACAGAATCTTCGTGGTATAAGCTAGATAGATGGCGGCATTTATGAGGATCCGGAAAGTCTCACCTTGTCTGTGGTATTCCGAGTAGGATCCTGGGAATCCGGAAAGTCTCACCTTGTCTGTGGTATTCCGAGTAGGATTCCGGTAATGAATGACTGTGACGTGCTTCAAACTTTAACCTGCTGGGCGTTAGTGACAGACGCAAAAGAGGGATTCTATTCCAGTAGGAGCGGGAACCAACCGGTGATTAGCCGTACTGTGACAGAGTACGTGAGCATTAGTTTTCACTGCGAGGATGGGATGTAGCCATCAGCCATGGGTGATGCCTCCAGACTGATTAGCTGTGCGAGTGACAGCCGCACAGGGTATTTCCCCGAGAGGAAGAAAGTAGCCACAGTTGATGGTGAACCCCTATACAAAGCATGCCATGGAAAGGAGTAAGAAGGATTGAATAGAAGCAGTAGGAGAGCAGGCGTCCTTGGGCTCTACAGCATCTCCATCCGCTTATCTGAAATTCCTACCAATGAATCTGCATAAGTGTTCTATCCCTTTTATTATTCCTTTTTATTATTAATTATTCCAAAAAATCATAAACCAATTTAATCTGCCTGACTGAGACTTACAAGGTGACCATAGCTTGCTTCATACCAACAATCTCTGTGGATTCGACCCTTACTCACGTAAGGTTTATTACTTGGACGACCCAGTACACTTGCTGGTTAGTTGAACGGAGTTGTGAATTCAACCAGTGCCATAATAGAGCTTCCATTCAAAATCCAAAGAACGCATAAATCACAATTTCGTCCACCAAGTTTTTGGCGCCGTTGCCGGGGATTGTTCGAGTATGGACAACTGACGGTTCATCTTGTTGCTCAGATTGGGTAATTTTCTTTTCAAAAATCTTTTTCAAAAATTTTTCTTTTCTTTTTCGTTTTTCCAAAAATGTTTTTTCGAAAAATATAATAAAAATACAAAAAAAATTAGAAAATCATAAAAACCAAAAATATTTTGTGTTTCTTGTTTGAGTCTTGTGTTAATTTTTAAGTTTGGTGTCAATTGCATGCTTTTAAAATTTTTCTTGCATTTTTTCGAAAATCCCATGCATTCATAGTGTTCTTCATGATCTTCAAGTTGTTCTTGACAAGTCTTCTTGTTTGATCTTGATGGTTTCTTGTTTTGTGTCTTTTCTTGTTTTTCATGTGCATCTTTGCATTCATATTTTTCATGCATTAAAGATTTCTAAGTTTGGTGTCTTGCATGTTTTCTTTGCATTAAAAAAAAAATTTTCAAAATAATGTTCTTGATGATCATCATGATCTTCAAAGTGTTCTTGGTGTTCATCTTGACATTCATAGCATTCTTGCATGCATTCATTGTTTTGATCTAAAAATTTCATGCATTGAGTATTTTTGTTGTTTTTCTTTTTCATAATTAAAATTTAAAAAAAAAATCAAAAAAATATCTTTTCCTTATTTCCCTCCAAATTTTCGAAATTTTGGGTTGACTTGGTCAAAAATTTTTAAAATTAGTTGTTTCTTACAAGTCAAGTCAAAATTTCAATTTTAAAAATCTTATCTTTTCAAAATCTTTTTCAAAAATCATATCTTTTTCATTTTTTTATTATTTTCGAAAATTTTTCAAATTATTTTCAAAAATCTTTTTCTTATCTTTATATCAAATTTTCAAAAATTAGCTAACAATTAATGTGATTGGTTCAAAAATTTGAAGTTTGTTATTTTCTTGTTAAGAAAGGTTCAATCTTTAAGTTCTAGAATCTTATCTTGTAGTTTCTTGTTAGTTAAGTAATTTTTAAAAATTAAATCTTTTTCAAATATCTTTTTCAAATATATCTTTTTATCTTTTTTATCTTATCTTTTTCAAAAACTTTATCTTTTTCAAAATTTGATTTCAAAATATCTTATCTAACTCTTATCTTCTTATCTTTTTCAAAATTTGATTTCAAATCTTTTTCAATCAACTAACTAACTTTTTGTTTGTTTCTTATCTTTTTCAAAACCACCTAACTACTTTTCCCTCTCTAATTTTCGAAAATTCTCCCCCTCTTTTTCAAAAATTCTTTTTGTTTTAAATTTTAATTTTAATTATATTTTGTCTTTGATTTTCGAAAATCACTAACTCTTTTTCAAAAATTATTTTCGAAAATTCTATTCTCTTCTCTTCTTCTATTTTAATTATTAATTACTAACACTTCTCTTCACCTCTCTTCATCTAAGAATCCGAATCTCCCTCTTCCTTCTTCTACCCCTTTCTTTTTCTACTGACATAAAGGAATCTCTATACTGTGACATAGAGGATTCCTTTTTCTTTTCTTGTTTTCTTCTCTTTCAATGAGCAGGAACAGGGAAAAGGGCACTCTTGTTGAAGTTGATCCAGAACCTGAAAGGACTCTAAGAGAAAATTAAGAGAAGCTAAATTACAACAATCCAGAAACAACCTTTCAGAAATTTTCGAACAAGAGAAGGACATGGCAGCCGAAAACAATAATAATAATAATGCAAGGAGAATGCTTGGTGACTTCACAAAGCCAACATCCAAGTTTGATGGAAGAAGCATCTCCATTCCTGCCATTGGAGCCAATCACTTTGAGCTTAAGCCTCAACTAGTTGCATTAATGCAACAAAACTGCAAGTTTTATGGACTTCCATCTGAAGATCCTTATCAGTTTTTAACTGATTCTTGCAGATCTGTGAACTGTAAAGACTAATGGAGTTAATCCTGAAGTCTACAGACTCATGCTTTTCCCTTTTGCTGTAAGAGACAGAGCTAGAATATGGTTGGATTCACAACCTAAGGATAGCCTGGACTCCTGGGATAAGCTGGTCACTGCTTTTTGGATAATTCTTTCCTCCTCAAAAGCTGAGCAAGCTAAGAGTGGATGTTCAAACCTTCAAGCAAAAAGATGGTGAATCCCTCTATGAAGCTTGGGAAGATACAAGCAGTTGACCAAGAGATGTCCATCTGACATGTTTTCAGAATGGACCATGTTAGATATATTCTATTATGGTCTATCTGAATTTTCGAAAATGTCATTGGACCATTCTGCAGGTGGATCTATTCACCTGAAGAAAACGCCTGAAGAGGCCAAGAACTCATTGACATGGTTGCAACAACCAGTTCATGTATACCTCTGAGAGGAATTCCGTGAATAATGGGGTACCTCAGAAGAAAGGAGTTCTTGAAATTGATGCTCTGAATGCCATATTGGCTCAGAACAAAATGTTGACTCAACAAGTCAACATAATCTCTCAAAATCTGAATGGATTGCAACATGCATCCAACAGTACTAGAGAGGTAGCTTCTGAAGAAGCTTATGATCCTGAGAACCCTGCCATGGCAGAGGTTAATTACTTAGGTGAACCTTATGGAAACACCTATAACCATCATGGAGAAATCATCCAAATTTCTCATGGAAGGATCAACAAAACCTCAACAAGGTTTAACAATGGTGGACGCAATAGGCTGAATAATAGTAAGCCATATCCATCATCTTCTCAGCAACAGACAGAGAACTCTGAACAAAATAATTCTAATTTAGCTAATATAGTCTCTGATCTGTCAAAGCCACTTTCAGTTTCATGAATGAAACCAGATCCTCCATTAGAAATTTGGAGGCACAAGTGGCCAGCTGAGTAAGAAGTATTGAAACTCCTCCCAGTATTCTCCCAAGCAATACAGAAGAAAATCCAAAAGGAGAGTGCAAGGCCATTGATTTAATCAAAGTGGCCGAATGCACTAAGGAGGAGGAGGACGAAAATCCTAGTAGGAAGACCTCCTGGGACGTCCCTCAAGCAAGAAGGAGTTTCCTATTAAGGATCCTGAGGAATCTGAGGCTCATTAGAGACCATAGAGATTCCATTAAATCTCCTTCTGCCATTCATGAGCTCTGAAGAATATTCATCCTCTGAAGAGGATGAAGATGTGACTGGTGAGCAAGTTGCTCAATATCTAGGAGCTATCATGAAGCTGAATGCCAAGCTATTTGGTAATGAGACTTGGGAAAGTGAACCTCCCTTGCTCATTAGTGATGGATACTTGGATTCAGGAAACTCTACCTCAAAAGAAACAAGATCCTGGCAAGTTCTTAATACCTTGCACCATTGGCACCATGAGCTTTGAAAAAGCTCTATGTGATCTTGGGTTAGGAATAAACTTATGCCACTCTCTGTAATGGAGAAGCTGGGATCATTGAGGTACAACCTGCCTTGTTCTCATTACAATTGGCAGACAAGTCATGAGACAAGCTTATGGAATGGTAGAGGACATACTAGTAAAGGTTGAAGGCTTTACATCCCTGCTGATTTCATAATCCTAGATACTAGGAAGGAAGATGATGAATGCATCATCCTAGGAAGACCTTTCCTAGCCACAGCAGAAGCTGTGATAGATGTCAACAGAGGAGAGTTAGTCCTTCAATTGAATGGGGAATACCTTGTGTTTCAAGCACATGGTCATCCCTCTATGACAAAAGAGAGTAAGCATGAAGACTTCTCTCAGTTCAGAGTCAAGAAGACCCAC